>NW_006922452.1:540212-541780 GCF_000298275.1 Orycteropus afer afer
GATGGATGGATGGATGGATAGATGGATGGATGGATGATGGATGGATAGATGGATAGATAAATGGATGGATGGGTGGATGGATAGATAGATAGATGGGTGGATGGGTGGATGGGTAGATAGATGGATGGATGGATGGATAGATAGATGGATAGATGGATGGATGGATGGATGGATGGATGGATGGATGGATGATGATGGATAGATAGATAGATTGATTGATTTTTTATGTAGGAAATTTTCTTTAAGTGTATCTTTTTGGTTCTGTATTTTTCCTCCTTCAAGTGAAACATCTATACATCTTAGGTTAAATCTTCTGTCCCAGTCTTCCTTAGCAAACATTCTCTCTCTGCTTATTTCAGTCTGTTCTGTACCTTCTAGAAGAGTTCTAAAATTTGTCCCTTGTAACATGAATTGAATTTTCTGTGCTCTCAGTGATGTTCTTTACTGCTTTTTAATGCTCACAGTAATCCTACTGTTGCTCTTCAAATCACCTACCAATCCTTCCGTACCACACCCAACTCCTTTACATGTCATTCTAGTGTTTTTTCTTCTTTTTCCAAGTGGCTGTAATTCTTTACATTTTACCTACCAGTTTGGGGGGGGGGAGAACAGTTCTTGCAGCAGATAATTGTCAAGCATTTGTTCTCCTTCTGAGTTTTCCTAATAATTTTGGATAATCGTTGCTCAGAGTTCCTGCAATGTGGTTGCTATCATTCTGGAGAGTTCATATTCTTCATGTTTTGTCATTTTCTCACCCTCAAATGAAAGCTGTATCAAGGTTCAATGTGTCCCAGTAGACCTCAAAGATAAATGTCCTTTGACCCCACATCCTTCTGGTCAAATCCTGTTTCCAGGTGCATAACTAACCACCAGTTGAATGTCACAGCCCCTAGCTGAGTTTCATTTTCTAGCAGGTTTTACCCAATATGGCGCTAATAGATTGAAATCTATGTTCTTTAGGGATTTCTGATTTTATGAATAGTTGATGAATATAGAATAACAATCAACCCTTCCAAGTGTACTGCTACCAGAGACTTCCTCTTTCTCTCATCCACCAATGGTGCAGGGACTACATTTTTCCATCTTAGGCTTCTGGGCATCACTGCCATTAAGTGCTTCCCTCTATTCTCACCCTCCAGTCTCCAATCTCCATCCAGTTGCTATCTGAGAATGGCAATCTCTGAAGTTGTTCTTGTTAGTCTAGTAGGTTCTGACTCATTGTGACCTTATTTTCATCTTTACAACCTTTGCTATGTTTGAGCACATTATTGCAGCCATGGTGTCACTCCATCTCACTGAGTAACTTCCTCTTTTTACTCATCTTCTACCAAGCTTGATGTCCCTCTCCAGGGATTGGTCCCTCCTGATAAAATGTCCAGAGTAAGTAAGATGAAGTCTCATCATCCTTGCTTCTAAGGAGCATTTTGGCTGTACAAGAAAGATGTGCTTATTCTTCTGACAAGCCATAGTATGCTTCTCTGAAGTGTAAAACAAAATTATAATGATAGTAAGGAGGGATCAACGCTCTGCTTCTTATAAAACAGAATTGCTACATAGGAAAAAGATGA
>NW_006922452.1:542985-549250 GCF_000298275.1 Orycteropus afer afer
GTTTCAACAAATGGATGTCATGCTGGAGGTACACATGTGGCTATGCCAAGAGATTTGAAAGACAGCTACCTGGCCAACTGACTGGAAGAGATCCATATTTGTACCTATTACAAAGAAAGATAATCCAACAGAATGTGGAAATTATCAAACAATATTCATATTACATGCAAGTAAAATCTTACAAAAGATGATTCAAAAATAGTTGCAGCCGTATATTGACAGAGAACTTCCAGAAATCCATGGTAGATTCAGAAGAGGATGTGGAACAAGGGATTTCATTGCTGATGTCAGATGGACCTTGGCTGAAAGCAAATACCAGAAAGATGTTTATTTGTGTTTTATTGACTATGCAAAAGTACTCAATTTTGTGGATCATAACAAAAAAGTAGTGGGATTCAAATAAAACCTGTATTTCCATTTTCTCTTGAATTATTGAAAGATTTGGCAAGACTGTGTCTGCGCTCTCATGGACAACAGTTGGTTGTCTGTACATAAAGTCTGCCCTCTCTGTCAGGAGCGTAGGTGGTGTAAGTGGTTTGCTATTGGCTGCTAACAGGTTGGTGTTTCAAACCCACACAGTGGCTTCACAAAAGAAAAGGCTGTGAAATCTATCTTCATTAAGATTATGGCCAACATAACCCTATGGAGCAGTTCTACTGTGTAACACGTGGGTCACCATGAGTCAGGGTCCAACTTCACACCAGCTGAAAACAACCAGTTAGCCTCAGTTTTTCCCTGGTCAATTCACTCATTTATGTTTTATGAGGTATTTGAATTTTCAACATCTGACATAAATTTGAATTTCTAGTTGTATTAATAAACTATCCCAAACTTGTTGGAGTAAAACCACAGAGATTTATTTTCTCATAGGTCTGAAGACCAGAAGTCAGAAATCAAGGTGTCAGCCGGGCAATGCTCCCTCAGCAGGCTCCAGGGTTGAAAGATTCCTTGTCCCTTCCAACTTCCGGTGGCTCTGGAGCACCTTGGCAAAGGCAAAAGGCAGCCTAATTCTAATCTCTGACTCTGTCTTCACATGGCCTTCTTTTCTCTGTGTGTTTCGATGTGTCCTTTTCTGTCTTTCATAAGGACACTCTCATTGGATTTAGGGTCCACCTTAATCCAATGTAATCTCTTGATCTTTACCATAGTTATACCTGCAGAGACCCTATTTCCAAGCAAGTCACATTCTGAGGTTCTGGGTAGGTATGAATTTTAAGGAAACTATTCAACTCCTGAGGAGCTGTGGTGGCACAATGGTTAAGTGCTCAGCTGCTAACTGAAACATCAGCTGTTTAAACCTATGTGGGAGAAAATATCTGACAATCGGTACAGATTACAGCCTAGGAAGCCCTGTGGGACAGTTCTACTCTGTCCTACAGGCTTGATATGAGTTGAAATATACTCAATGGCACCCAACAACATTCTGTCCCTCCTTCCACCCAGCAGATACGTAATGAAAGGACAAGGTTTCCCACAAAACAAGCTGCCAATAGCACACCATGCCCCAGATGGTGCTCTTCACTCCATTCCATTGACCTTAAAGTTGGTGAAAAATTCATTCCAGGTCCACCCTTCACTTGATTTCAGTCCACATTTATGGCCTTTTTTTTTTTTTTTTTTTTTAACCCCCTTTAGTTGACATCATCTTCTAAGTCTCCATGGGTATTTTGGGGAGAATACAAACCAGGGGCCCTTATCAGACACGATTTTAAATCAGAAGACAATGAATCCATCTTGTAAACTGGAATTTAGGAAGTGAAGAAAGGATGAAGCTTTCTCTCTTCCAAGTAAGCTCCTCTATCCCTCCACATTTCCCAGTCCCCAACCCTGGGGAAACCTGGAGTTGCCATGTGGGGATAGAGCAAGAGATTCCATGAAAGGGAGACATCACAGTACAGCTGCTGAGATATTTTAATTCTGATCTCTCAAACTGTCATGTATTAATGTTGATTAAATAATGAAAACCATTCCAGGTTAGGAAAATGTTAGTAATCAGCACCACACAAGAGTTATTGTCACTGATTTGTATATTTAATGAAAAAAACTATTTACTACATATTCATCATTTTCTTATGGTTAATATCAAATGTGGAGGAATGAGAGTCTTCAAAGAAAGTGTCTTACTGCTAGGAAAACATCAAACACAAAGAAAAAAAAGAACACATGCCCTCAAAACTTCAAAACTCTGCTGTAGAAACTGTTGAGAGGAAAAATGTCATGTCCCTGGCTAATGCAAAGAGTTCACATGCTTGGCTGCTAACCAAAAGGTTGGACCTTCAAGTCCAACCAGACCACATCAAAAGACCTGGTGATCTACTCCTGAGAAACAAGCCATTCAAAACCCTGTGGAGCACCATCATCGATGCAGACACATGAGTCATCATGAGTCAGGGGCGCTTGCAAGCAACCAGTAACTGGAGACTCACCCAGCTAATTGGAATTCTAACCCAGGACCCATGCTTTCTATGCCACCATTCTCTGCACAAATAATATAGTTCCATTATATTAAGCAAATTGAGAAGGTATTGCTTTCTGTACTAATTCCATTCATCCATAAATTACTTTGTAATTTCCAAGTGCTTTGTCAACAAGCTTACAAAGGGCATTGTCATTTGATTCCTACCATAATTTTCTGATATGGAAGAGTAGATATTACTAAACTACTTATCAAGAAAGAAGTGAAAGATTTAACTTCTCAGTATGGCACATTCATTCGTTGGCACTAGGGCCTCAAAGTCAAAGAGGGTTCAGAACCTCAAAGGTTGTGCAATCTGCTGGAGAAGCCAGCATTGTTTGGACTACACTGTAAGGGTCTTAATAAAGGTGAGTCCAAGGTGCTAAAAGTAGCCTAATGGTGCAATGGCTAAGCATTCAGCTGTTAACAAAAAAGGTTAGTGGTTTGGACTCACCCAGGGGCTTCACGAGAGAAAGGCATGGTGATCTGCTTCTATAAAGATTGCAGCCAAGAAAATCCTATAGGGAAGTTCTATTCTGTCACATGATGTCATAATGAGTATGAATCAACTCAGTGGCATTGAATAGTAACAAGGTCCTAAGGAAGTGAAGAAACATCAGATAAGGTAAGATATGATGTTGAATAAGGACTTTTGTTTGAGCTGAGACTAAAGAATTTAAGAGATGAATAATAAAAGAAATGGTGTTTCCGAAGAGGACAGTGGTATACACAGCATTTCAGCGTGGCATCTGAGGAGGGAGCAGGTTGGGAAGAAGCTCCACAGAAGATTGAGAGCAGGTTGCTAGGCTGAAGAGTTTGGAGTTAATTCTCCAGGTAAGGAAGTTCTGGTAAATGTTTGTAAGAAAGAGTATGATATCATACACAATCAGATTAGTGTTCTCGAAAAATGAGCCAGCAAACCAAAGTTCTTGAAATTAAACACCTTCCAATTAACTTCCAAAGCCAGGCAGGTAACAACCACAACAAAAGGGCCTAAAACAATAGGAAGGAAGAGGAATGATGACAAACTGGAGAGAAATCTGATGCCTGAGCTAGAAGGAAGAGCTGCTAGTCAGATTTTTCAAAATGGAGCCTCAGTCAGTAATCACCATGCTAATTCCCTGTAGCATCTTAGTGCCTAAAAAAGTAGGGACAGCTGTTTGAATTAGGGATTCTGGTGCTCTGAACAGCTCACTGAGTCAGAGTGCACCAAACTCGGGAGTAGGATCAGAAAGGAGAAAGGGACAAGGGGAAAAAAATGATAAGATCAAGAGATCTACCCTATGAAGCACCAACAAGCACCGAGAAAGGCCATCTGAGACCTCCCTGGGTTAAGGAAGAAGACACACCACACCAGCATACCAGCGATCACCGCAAGGATTTATCTTCAGCACCTGATTGTATCAGCAACTTGGGTCGGCTAGGTGCAAGCCGGCATGTCCAGTGTCACTGAAACCCAAGCAGAGTCCATTGGTGCTGCAAGATGGTGGGTCTGGGGCCTGTGGATTGCTGAACAGGCTTGGGTCAGCTTTGTGGCACTGAGGGGCCTGCACTTGACTTTGCAAGTAATATTGGGACCACTGGGTGCCAGCAGGCACTGGCCTGACTCCGTCACTGCTGAAACAGAGAGGATCTTTGGCATTGCATGTGGGCAGGCCAGAGAGGAACTCCTGCGGTGGATGGCAGTGATGTAGGTCTGTGGGCCCTGGGAGGAACTCCCACCACAGATCGCAGTGTGGAGTGCCACCGTATGCAGGCCGGCTCAGAGAGGAGCTCCCGCAGCAGATTGTGGAACCAAGCAGTTGTCTTGGGTCAGCTTTTTGGTGCCAAGGGGCCTCAGGAACATGGTTTTTGCGTGTGTCTGAGCCTGGCAGAAAGTGGTGACCCTCTAACAACTGGAGTCTTTGCTGATCTTGAGCTGGGGGCCTGTGAATAATAGTACAACATCATCATTAGTAGCCCACTCAAAACCCTAGAAACTGCCTCTAGCAATGGGGACCTTTCCTTCTTCCTCTCTTCTGCTCTCACCTTCTCCAACAATAACCTCACTCATCCAATAGAAGAAACCACATTCAGCCACCATAATACCTCCCAGTTCAAATTCTAAACCCTCTTTACAACAAACAAAAACTCATATCCACATTCCATACAGTGATTCCATCATCACAAAGAAAACTGCAGAGCAACCCAGCATACCTGAATTATAACTTAAAAAATAAAATACACCAGCTCCACCTTCAAAATATTTAATCATAAAACCAAGACAAAACAAATCAATACATAACCAACAGTTAAAGACAACCTCAAAATGTCTAGGGAACAATAGGCTACCTCAAATCAAACAAACAAAAAAAAAAAGACAGGACAAGGCATTAGAAGCAAAACCACAAACAACGATCTCATTAAATACAGAGGAAGAAGAGGCAGTAGAATGATCTGAGAAGGATGTTAGAAGATATGTTTATAGAGCTTTACAAGAGCCTAAGGAAACCCCAGACAGAAGTGAGGAGAACACAGACAGTTCCTGGAAGAACTCAGGAGGCATAGTATAATCAAACTCTCCTAAAACAAAGACAAAGAAAAAATTTTGAGAGTTGCCCAGGACAAAAGAAATAGTACTTATAATAATCAAACAATTAGGCTGAGCTCCGATTACTTAGCAGAAACCATGCAGGTAAATGGACGGCATATATAAAACACTGAAGGAAAAGAACTTCCAACTAAGAATCCTATATGCAGCCAAATTATCCATCAAATATAAAGGCGAAATCAAGGCATATCGGAATATATCCTAAAGAGGTGAGAGACAGCGCACGGACAGACATATGTACACCTATTTTCATCGCAGCACAATTCACTATAGCAAAGAGTTCTAAACAACCTAAATGCCCATCAACAGATGAGTGGATAACCAAATTATGGTACATGCACACAATGGAAAACTATGCTACATTACAGAACAATGAGGGATACATGAATTATCTCACAACGTGTATGAATCTGGAGGACTTTATGATGAGACAAATAAGTCAATCGCAGAAGGACAAGTACTGTATGAGCCCATTACTGTAAAAAGACAGAGAAGGGTTTGCTTGTTAAATGGAACTAACTTCATAGGTTACTGGGATGGGGAGGAAAGGGGAAGGATTAATTTTGGGCTAGTTGGGGCCCACACGCTAAAGTGGGTAAGGGGAGGGATATATGGAAAGGGTTTGTGACCACCATGATAACATTAGGAAATGGGAGGACATCGAATTGCACACATAAGAGATAGATGACAGATGCTATACCAACCAATGTGTCCACAGTACTGCATTACCATTAACACCAAACACGAGGCTACAGATAAACATAAACACATGAGATAATCAGATGCAGGTCAGTGAACAGGAGTATACTCTAGACCAAGGATAGATTCAGCTGAGGCTAATCTTGCACAGACACCAGTGATACAAAATACCTGCAATCCTCACAGAAACAATAGAAGACAGACACAGAGTAATCCCTCACAGACACCAAGACACTATGGGAGAGAGATCCAATAGATCTACCATCTCAGGACCATAGTACTGGGAGACACCAGATTCAATTGGCACAACAAAATACAGAAAAGCCTTGTTCCATCATGGGAGAAAGAAGGGCTGTTTATGCACAGAGAGACAACTCAGGGGGCAGGGGTGCATGGAGGGATGGACACAGGGAAGAGGTGACTGTCAGGAGGAAGTGGGAAGAGAGCTGTTGCAATGTGGTGAATTGTGGTCAATGTCATGAGACAAAGTGTATGTGAACTGCTGTATGGAAAGTGAATTT
>NW_006922452.1:550430-551271 GCF_000298275.1 Orycteropus afer afer
CATCTGCTTCCATAAAAATCACAGCTCAGTTCTACTCTGTGACACATGTGGTTGCTGTAAATCAGAGTCAACTCAACAGCAACGGGTCATGATGACTGCAGATAAGGGTTCTTTAAAACATAGAAAGGAGCGGCAAATAGTAGGTTGTTTAAAACAAGCCTAGGTCCCATCTGGGATCAACTTCCCCAGGGCTCTCCAAGTCCACAGTGGTACACACCATCTCCAATTTGGATTCAGAGCTGACCGTGAGAAGCAAGAGAAGCATTTTCCTTACCAATTATGTAGTCCCTTTGTTCCTCTGCTTCGGCCTCTGAGAAATTCAGTTAATGTTCTCTGTCATAAAAAAAGAAATGGTTGGTCTCCTTGCCCGAGCTATGCTGTCTCTCTGATTTAAGTACTCTTCACCTGTGAATGTCCTTGGTTACTCGTGAGTCATATTCTGTCCTATAAAAGGCACTAAATTAAAGGCCACTTTGGTCATATATTTTAGTTATTTTAAACAGTGCTACAAAATTGCTCCTTTCTTCAGAGATAGTAAACTTCACCTCAAATGTCACCTCCCTTCTGCAAGGTGCCATAACCTAACCTTTAAGACTCAACTCAGATGACCTTTTCACCATCAACCCTTTCCTTACCACACCAGCATCTTCTCGTTACCCTAGATTAAGGGTCCCTTGTTTTTGTATACCTTCATCCTCTCTCACCTCCTAGCTCATTTCCACTCTTGCAAATGAGCCATGTTCCACAGAGCAGCCAGAGTGGTTTTAAAATCTAGGTCAGACCAGGCCCTAGTCCAAATTAGTGTTCCCCACTGACTTTCCTTGCAGTTAGAATAAAATCT
>NW_006922452.1:552216-552829 GCF_000298275.1 Orycteropus afer afer
CTTCTGACTACATGACCAAAGTAGATGGGACGAAGCCTGGCCATTCTCCCTTCCAAGGAACAGCCAGGCTGCACTTCTTCCAGGGAAGATTTGTTCGTTCTTCTGGCAATCCATGCTATTTTTGGGATTGTTCACCAATACCACAATACAAAGGCTTCAACTCTTCTTCAGTCTTCCATATTCATTGTCAAGCTTTCACATGCATACAAAGTGATTGAAAATACCATGGCTTGGGTTAGGTGTACTTTAGTCTTCAAAGTGACATTTTTACTCTTCAACACTTTAAAGAGGTCTTTTGCAGCAGATTTGCCCAGTGCATGATGACATCTGATTTCTTGACAGCTACTTCCATGGGTATTGATTGTGGATTCAAGTATAATGAAATCTCTGACATATTCAATCTTTCCTCCACTTATCATGATTTTTGCTTATTGGTCCAGTGAAAAGGATGTTCATTTTCTCTGTTAAGGTGTAATTCCTACTGAAGACTGTAGACTTTGAACTTCATTAGTAAGTGATTCAAGTCTTCTTCACTTTCAGTAAGCAAGGCTGTGTCATCTGCATATTACAGGTTGTTAGTAAGTCTTCCTCCAATCTGAAGGTACATTCTTCT
>NW_006922452.1:558789-563805 GCF_000298275.1 Orycteropus afer afer
GGACTTAAGTTAATTGCCTGCCATGTGGTTTGGTAACATTGGGACTGTGCCTTTTTACTTGTCAACCTTGGGGCTTAGCCTAGCATCCAGCAGCTCTCTGAGTGAAGAAATACCTCTAGCTCCAGTGGGCCGGGAGCAGGAGGCAGAGCTGGACCCCAAGGTTGAGGGATTTCACCCAACCCCTAGAGCCTGGCACTTGAATTTGAACTTAAAGCCTCCAAATTGTAAGAAAAAACCCCTATTTGTCAAAGCCATCCTATTTGTAGTATGTTTCCTGTCAGAGCAGCACTAGGTAACCAGAACAACCAACAACACAGGTCTGGTGACTGTTCCCTACAGCATCTTTTTGGAGGACTCTTTCTTTAACTCACCCTACTTGACTGCTAACCAGAAGGTTAGCAGTTCAAACCCACCAGTCACTCCTTGGAAGGAAGGTTGGGCAATCTACTTCTGTAGTGATGCTGCCTCGGCAACCCAAGGAGGGGTCGCTATGAGTCGGGTCTGACTCGATGGCACACAACAACAACAACAACAACCATCTTGCCAATTCCTGCTGGTATCATGTCTTCCAAGTAGTCTAAAGATGGGTCAGGGTGGCTAAAGTGATTTCCTTTGAATTCTTAAAAGGTCCTTAACTACTCTCATCATGGTACTTATACTGACCTTTTTATTTGTCTGTCCTCAGCTAAGCTGTGAGAGTCTTGTTTCTAAAACAAAGATCTGATGAAGTCACCCAATTGCATCAAATCTTTTAAGAGATCTGCCAAAGAGGCAAGGAGGCCATATCTTTTGACTTCCTCTAACCCCACAAGAGGAAGACAGAATCACCATCTATAGCCCAAGGCCTATCCCTGTGAGGCCAGATATGCCACCTCCCTCCAGCCCTTTCACCAACCCAGACACCAACTGTTCCTCCCACAGCACCCTCCATCTCTCTGCTGGCTTTGATAATTCACTGCAGTGGCTACACAGAGCTTACAGATTATGGAGTTTATTAGGGAAGCCGCAGACTACAATTGAAATTCAGGAACATGCTCAGTCTCCCTCAACTGGCTGTCTCTCAGCCAATAGTCTCTCTCCCACCAGCGCATGTCTCTTGGTGTCTCTCTCAGCAATGCATAGCTGTTGCATCTCTCTGTCAGCAATGTGTGTCTCTCAAGAGTGTGTTTCTCTCAGCCACACATCTTTCTCAGCCAGCAGTTAGAGAGACTCCTTCTGCCTCTAGGAGGGCTCCTTTTTGAGCCTGGCAGAGTGGCCCAACTAACCAATCCCAACATCAGAATTCTATACACCTGACAGAGAGAACTTCACAGAAGATTGCTTCATGCCACTCTCAACATAAATACCTCAAGTGGATAAATTAACAATCAGGAGCTACTTAGTTGCTTGTGGCAAATTCCACCACGGAGTTTACAAAGCCTCCTGGCTAGAAAAGCCACACTATGGAATTTGCTACACTGCAGGTTTCTACATTGCCTCCAGATGTGAGTGCCCATTTACCTCTCCAGTCCCATTTCTTGATGACATCTTAAGCTCTTACTACTCCCAGCTGTAGATAGATTCTTACCCACACCACACTAACTCTCAGATCTACATCTTTGTACATGTTGCTTCTGTTTTTGGAACTACACTACATCGTCTTCCGTCTGGTAAACTGGTATCCATCCTTCAGCACACAGCTCAATCATTCTCTCTTTTGTGAAATCTTTCTGATCCCTCCCCCCCCCCAAGTTGGATTCACCACCTCTTCCACACTGGCCCCAGGTTGCTGTTGTTCGTTGACACTGTGTTGGCCCCCTGACCCCTGATGACACTGCCAGAACCTGTACCATCTTCATGATTAGTTGTAGATCAGACTATTGTGATCCATAGAGTTTTCATTGGTAGATTTTCAGAGATAGATCACCAGGCCTTTTTTTCCTCATCTGAAAGGTCCACTGAAACCTATTCAGCATCATAGTAACATGTAAGCCTCCTCTGAGAGACAGGTAGTAGTTGTGCATGAAGTGCCTTGTCCATGCCTAGAACCCACGTCTCCCACATGATATTGTTGTTGCTAGGTGGTCATCGAGTCGATTCTAACTCATAGTAACTCTATGCACAACAGAATTAAACACTGCCCTGTCCTATGCCATCTTCACATGGTCTCCCACAAGGAAGGTGAAAATTCTACCACTGAACCACCACTGTCCCCATGGGGACAATTACCTGTACAGATTTCTATTACTTACTTCATGACATTTCTTGGTTTATAATTCTGTGAATGCCACTAGACTGTGAACTTTTCAAGGGTAGGGACAAGGTCTTATTCAACTTTCTTTTTCCAGTGCCTGTTACATACAAAGAAGGTGTTCAATAAATATTCATTGAATGAACAGCTCCATCCATCCAAAGTTCCAGGTTCCACCATTTTCACATCTTCAGTTATTCTCCTTCCTATGAACTACAATAGAAGAAATTGTTTTATTTTCTTAACTCTGTGTGTACATAGCTATACGATCTTTCTCAGTAGGTTCTAAACATCTGAAGAATAGGAGCAAATCTTCACAGTCCCTTTGTTTCTACCCCCATGCCTTGCACAGAGAAGGAGCTCAATATACTTTTACTGATTGCTTGTTGTTGCTCGATCCACTGTCCCTTTTTGATTCTGCAACTTACTGAAAAAAAATTTAAAAGAGTATCTTCTCAGAAGTCAAACAACTAAAATCACAAAATGTTCTTTTCTAAAAATAATACATCCCTCAACACAGAAGCTGTGTATTTTCTCTTCTCCCATTAATGAGAGAAAGAGGCCACTTCCTCTGTTTTCATTTTGTCTGCGTCATGTCTGTGTTGCCTGGAGATTTGTGGCTGTTGTTTCAAGAAAGATCAAATGACAAAGGGAGACGGATGGTCTCTTTGATTAAAAAGTGGCACTCAGACATATCAGTTTCCTTGGAATTCAAGGGGGAGAGAGTTATTTTGCAGCTAATATCTAGTTTTGAGGCACAAATCCTTGAGAGCAGCTAAGGCTGTCCATTGCCATCCATACTGGCTCATAAGAGACCAATAACAGTGGCATGTAAAGTAGAATCATAAACTTGATAAAAGACAGAATTTGCCATTGACTAACTCAGGATCTTCCTTTGAGAGACAATTTAAGGAACTGACTAGCAAAGTCAAACCTACCTGTATTTAGATTCCAACTCTTATCATTACTAACTGTGTGTTCCTGGACAGGTTACTTAGTCTCTCTCACATAACTAATGGAGTTGCTTGTGTGGTTGAATAAGATAGTATACAAAATGTTCAACATTACCTGTCACCGAATCTTTAGTTATTGGTTGTTGTTGTTGTTATGTGCCATCGAGTCGGCCCCGACTCATAGCGACCCTTCCTTGGGTTTCCGAGGCAGTATCACTACGGAAGTAGGATTGCCCAACCTTCCTTCCGAGGAGTGGCTGGTGGGTTTGAACCGCCAGCCGTCTGGTTAGCAGGCAAGTGCCTTAGCCACTATGCTACCAGAGCTCCCTAATTATTGGTAGTGATTAATATTAAGTAGCCAGAATCATGTCTATTATAATAGCTACCAATTGCTGAATACCTAAAAAAAAAAAAAAAAAAAAAAAAAAAGAAAGCCAACGAATTGATTCTGACTCATGGTGACCCCATGTGTGTCAGAGTAGAACTGTGACCCATAGAGTTTCCAATGACTGATGTTTTTGGAAGTAGATTACTAAGCTTTTGTTCTGAGATCCCTCTGGATGGATCTGAGCCTCCAACCTTTCAGTTAGCAGTTAGGCATGTTAAACATTTGCACTCCATTGAGCACTTACTATGTGCTATAAACTATTGTACATATTTTGTATTGTATATGACTGTTTATATGTTGGTTTTTCTTATAAATTTCATAACAGCTCTTTAAGGCAGGTATTATTATCACCATTCTGTACTTGGAGAAGCTAGATTTCAGGGAAGTTAAGTAACTTACACAATATCACACAAGTGTTGAGTGATCTTGTCTCAGTTTTCTTGTGTTGCTATAACAGAAATGTCACAGCTGGAAGCCTTTAAAAAACAAATTTATTCTGTGGTAGTTAAAGTTTTGTGTCAACTTGGCCTGGCTTTGAGTGGTTGGCAGCTGGATGTAGTGATTCCCTATGAGACTGGTAATCAACTCCATGGTGGAATCTGCTGTGAGGAGCTGAGTAGAAGCCTTAGGGATGTGGTCTGCTTCCTGTATATAAAGAGAATCTTTGAGAAAGGTCTCTGAGCTTTTTGGCATGCTGAGCTATACGTCCTGCATATAGCTGAATCTTCATTCAGTAGCCTGCCAGGTTGCTTGCCAATCTTGGGACTGTTTCTGGACATGAACTTGTGGCCTGCCATGTCACTTAATAATCTTGAGACTGGGCCGTTTTCCTTGATGACCTTGGGTTTGTCAGCCTCAGCAGCCAGCAGCTGCCTGAGTTAAGAGAAGGTTCCAGTGCCATTGGGCTAAGAATAAGAGGCAGAACTGAAGCCCAAGGTTGAGGAGCCATCACACAGTCCCTAGAGCTGCCACCTTGAACTCATATTTCTAGCCTCCTAAACAATAAGAGAATTAACCTCTGTTTGTTAGAGCCATACATTTGTGGTATTTTCTGTTACAGCACCCCTGAAACAAAAACAAACAAACTCACCAACACTGAGTTGATTTTGACTCATAGCAACCCCTCCTTGAGTTTCCAAGGCAATATCTCTATGGAAGTAGATTGCCCCATCCTTCCTTCGAGGAGTGGCTGGTGAGTTTGAACCACTAGCCTTCTGGTTAACAGTTAAATGTCTTAGGCACTACACCAACAGAGCTCCCCTAGATAACCAAAACATATTATCTCACAATATAGGAAGCTAGAAGTCTGAATTCAGGGTGCCAGCTCTAGGAATAGGCTTTCTCTCTTTGCAGCTTCTGAGGAAAGATCCTTATTTCCTTTCAACATCTCTGGGTCTAGCATTCTTTTTTTTTTTTTTTTTTTTTTTTTTTTTTTTTTTTTTTTT
>NW_006922452.1:564425-583660 GCF_000298275.1 Orycteropus afer afer
CTCATCATGGGGAATAACTACCACCAGCTGCCCAGCCACTCAACCAGGCCCAGCCAAGTTGACACACAAACATAACCACCACAATTCCACCCCTTGTCAACTTGGCATCTGTACAGATCTTCAATGGGTGGTATCTGTACAGGTCTCCTCCACTGGGTGGCTCCAGTTCCCTAGTTCCTCTAAATGGCAACCTAACCCCCTTGGCCTGGTGGGTCCTGGTCCTCTCCCTCTTGGGCATGGCAGCCCTGCCCCCTAACTCTTGGGCAGTGGCTATGGCTCCATCCCATTGGTTCACATGAACAAGCAGCCCCACACTCCAGAACCAAGTTGATGAAGGCCTGGCTCTTTGAAACCTAGGGGGCTGTGGTGGTTCCACCCCCGAAGGTCATGATCCTACCCTTTCAGGCTGAGGCAGCTCTGCTTCCTTTTCCTTGGTCTCTCCGCTTCTGCCGATTAATGCCCGAGGGCAACCCACTCTGCCAGGAATCTTCTTGGCCCAAAGGACATTTAGCTTTCTTGCCCTGTGGGCTGGCCAACCTGCTACTCCATTTCAAGCTGGTCTCTTCTACCAATTAATGCCTGAAGGCAAACCCACTCCACCAGGCATCCGCCTAAGCAAAGGCATCAAGCATCTCCTCCGTGGGCTGGTAAGGCTGTCACTGTCTCATGCTGGTTCTCTCAGCTCTGCTCCTGCAGCTCTCCTAGATAACCAAAACATGTTATCTCACAATTTAGGAAACTAGAAGTCTGAATTCAGGGTGCCAGCTCTAGGAATAGGCTTTCTCTCTTTGTAGCTTCTGGGGAAAGATCCTTATTTCCTTTCAACATCTCTGGGTCTAGCATTCTTTTTTTGTTTGTTTTTTTGTTTTTTAGGAAGTTCTCAGAAAAGGGACTCTGGGTCCAAAGAACATGGTCTGCTTCCTTCTCTTCTTTTTTCATAATACTTAAGTCCCTCCTTCTCTGCTCACTTCTTTCTCCCTATGTTTCTTGTAAGATAAAAGGTGATACAGGTCACACCCCTGGTAAAAATCCCCTTACATTGGAGTAGGGGTGTGACCTGTGTAAGGGTATTGCATCCCACACAAATATGCTTACAACTGATTTGCTAATCACAGCAAGGGGGATGATTACATCATTATATACTGCCAGATTCCATCGTTATATAACTGCCAAACCACTGAGAAGTATGGCCCAGACAAGCTGACATATATTTTGGGGGGACAGAATTCAATTTATGACAGAAATCTCTGGTAGAATTAGTTGTCCTGCTCTCTATAGTCCCATGGTCTATTTATTTCCTTTGATCCTAACTGGAATGAGAAATATCAGGACCCTGAATTCCTACTAACTCCTACAACTTCCAGAGAGATTTGTGCCATGAAAGGAAGGTTAGCCAAATGGATTCTCATTAACGTTACTAATTTGGGTTTCAGCTCCAAATTTCTCCTACTCTGGGGGGCTGGACAAGAATGGTCCCTTTAATGACATTAACTCAAGGACACTGCCCCTAAAATCTTCTCCCTCCAAGGGGGAAGGACAGAGTAGAAGACCTCCTCCCATCACCACCAACCAAGAAGAGAACTGGTCACAGCTGATCTCTCCCTGCTTCCTTTTCCATGGACTACACCCTGATCCTGAAGGCTTCCAGGGAGAAAATCATCTGCCAACTTGCCCCTTAGCCTTGCCAGTCTCATTGCTAAAGAGTGAACCATTAGTCCTCTTTCCTCCTGCCAAAATAATAATTAATATTTGTTTAACTTTTCCACTAAACATTCCATCTGCCTAGAATTGTGTTTGTTTGTTTGTTTTGCTGGTTGGTTGGTTGGTCATCCAATCCTTATTCCATCAGGTCACATCAGATCACCTTCTCCTTGGGACCTAGTTTGGAAGATGGGAAAAGTCCTTGAGTGCCCACCAGAATTTGTAGTTCTGTGACCAACATACAACACCATTGACTTGTCTTTACACAGCTGAAGGGGAAGGGGCCAGAGTCCATGTATCTCATTCATGTTTATGTGCCAAAAGCCCTAAAATGGTACATTCAAACCTACATACTTTCCCCTGGAAAAGTGGCTTAGTGTCAAACTGAAAATCCCAACACCCACCAAGTGAGCAGAGGCAGAAAGGCACCAATTCTCTTCAGAAAGAACACTGGTGGTTTGGCTGGGAGCAGCACCATCACTAGGGGGATGCTAAGGGTGAGATCAGAACCAGGTGACACTTTCAGAGGAGATGACACCAAAATGACTGTCTATAAAATGTTTGTGCTGCGTTTCAGCAGAAATTTATTATGTTTTTATAAAAACAACAACAAATATATTTTTCATAAGGCCAGCGTGCATGTATCCATATCCTTACAAGACTAAATTTACTATTTGAACCTTCTAATGCACTCTAGTTGGAGTGGTCATTATTACCAACTATGGCGATGTTTCAAATCATCTGATTTTGTTTGCAAGCTCTATAAGCACACCCTATTTTTTATGTTGCCACTGCTGTTCTTATAGTCACTGATTTTGTCACATTTTCCAGGATTTTAGCTACAATATCATGATAATCAGTAGTTGTGAACCTATATCAATAAGGTTTTTGAGAATGGAAACCAAAATCAAAAATCCAAACCCACAGCCATTGAATTAATTTCAACTCATAGCAATCCTATAGGGCACAGTAGAACTGACCCGTAGAGTTTCCAAGGCTGCAAATCTTTATGGAAACAGATTGCATTATCTTTCTCCCATGGAATGGCTGTTGGGTTCAAACTACCATCAGCCCCCAGGTTGAGTTGTGAGGTCCTATCTGCCCTCACATTACCCAACTGTCAGTTTGTTATGCTGTGATGGCTTGTGTGTTGCTATGAGGCTGGAAGCTATGCCACCAGTATTTCAAATGTCAGCAGTCACTCATGGTGGACAGGTTTCAGCAGAGCCTCCAGATTCAAAGAGACCGTCATCAAGAAAGATCTGATGATTTACTTCTAAAAAATAACCAATGAAAAGCTTAGGGAGCACGAGAGAATATTGTCCAACATAGTAGGGGCATATGAGCCCCTCAGGTTGGAAGGCATTCAAAACAGGACTTGAGAACAGCTGCCTCCTCAAAGTAGAACTGACTTTAATTATGCTAGTAGAGTAAAGCCATTGGGAGCTTCATTTAGTGATGGGGCATAACTCAAAATGAGAAATAACAACTGCAAATATCCATTGTTGTTAGGTGTTGTGTCGTTTCCGACTCATAGAGACCCTATGCACAGCAGAACGAAACACCGTCCGATCCCATGCCAGCTCCATGATCCTTGTTATACATGAGCCCATCTTCACAGCCACTGTGGATATCCATCTTGTTGGAGGCCTCCCCCTGTTTTGTTGACCCTCCACCCAACCAAGCATGACACATCCTTCTCCAGGGAATGGTCCCTTCTGACAACGTGACCAAAGTAGGTGAGACGAAGTCTGGCCATTCTCACTTTCAAGGAGCATTCCAGTTGCACTTCCTCCAGGGCAGATGTGTTAGTTCTTTTAACAGTTCAAGGTACTTTCAGTATTCTTCTCCAGAACCACAGCTCAAAAGCATCAACTCTTCTTCAGTCTTCCTGATTCATTGTCCAGCTCTCACATGCATATGAGGCAGTTGAAAATATCATGGCTTGTGTCAGGTGCAGGGGATCTGGTAGCATAGTGCCTAAGGCACTTGACTGCTAAGCGGAAGGCTAACAGTTCAAACCCACCAGCCACTCCTTAGAAGGAAGATGGGGCAATCTACTTCCATAGTGATACTGCCTTGGAAACCCAAGGAGAGGTCGCTATGAGTTGGGTCTGACTTGACGACACATAACAATCAATGTGTCAGGTGCATCTTAGTCCATAAGGAGACATCCTTGCTCCTCAGAACTTGAAAGAGGTCTTTTGCAACGGACTTGCCCAGTGCTACATGTCATCTAATGTCCTGACTGCTGGTTCCATTGACATCAATTGTGGAACCAAGCAATGTGAATTTTTGACAACCTCAATCTTTTCTCCATTTATTGTGATGCTGCTTATAGGTCCAGTTGTGAGGATTTTTGTTTTCTTTATATTGAGATGTAATCCATACTGCAGACTATATTCTTCAGGCTCCATCAAGTGCCTCAAGTCATCCTAACTTTCAGCAAGCAAAGTTGTGTCATCAGCATATTATAAGTTGTTAATTATTCTTTTTCCAATCTTGATGCCATGTTTCTCTTCATATAGTCCAGATTCTCCGATTATTTACTCACTATATAGATTGAATAAGTATGGGGAAAGGATACAACCCTAACACACTCCTTTCTTGATTTTAAACCATGCAGTGTTCCCTTGTTCAGTTTGAAAGACAGCCTCCTGGTCAATGTATAGGTTCCTCAGGAGTACAATAAAATATTCAGGAATTTCAATTCTTCTTGATGTTATCCACAATTTGTTGTGATCCACACAATCAAATGCCTTTGCATAGTCAATAAAACACAAGTAAACATCTTTCTGGTATTCTTTGCCTTGAGACAAGATCCATCTGACATCAGCAATGATATCCCTTGCTCCACGTCCTCTTCTGAATCCAGTCTGCACCTCTGGAAGTTCTCTGTTAATTTACTGTTACAACCGTTTTGGAATTATCTTCAGTAAGATCTTATGTGTGTGTGATATTCATGATATTGTTTGACAATTTCCACATTCTGTGGGATCACCTTTCTTCAGAAAGAAAATACCCATTAGTTACTGATATTAGTAATTGGAATGTAGAATGTACTGAAATATAGCAATGATCATGAAGATGGTACAGCACCAGCAATGTTTCATTCTATTATACACTCTACCAGTTGGAGCTGACTCATTGGCTACTAACAACAATAATAACAACCTGCCCTCCAGAGGCAGGAAAGGAAAAGATAGATGTGTCTTCCTGACATGAAACACTGACCAGTGAGAGGCACTCGAGGTGGTAGCCTGCCCAGTGCCAAGCCTCAGAGGTGGACAAAGGTAACTTACCTCAGAAAAACAAAAGCAACAACCCCAGGATACAGAAGACTGGTGGGTGGAGACCCACTTGTTCTGTTTGGGCCCCATTGTCTGTCTATGCATGGGAAAGAGTTGACACTCAAGAGCTACCAAATTAATGGCTGCCTCACCACCGCTACCACCACCAATGAGCATAGGACAACTTTCATTCTTTTAAAACACAGAGGAATGAAAATTTCAGGTTACCCACAGAGCAGATTTCCCACACCCCTTATCCCTTTTCAAAAGAGAAGCAAACAACATCAGTTCTTATCTGCACTGGAGATGGGATTGTTCAATCATCCAAACATCTCTGGGCCTCAGAATTTAAGGGCACACCCTGGAGGGGCTGCTGGCACCCGCAGCTAAAGTGCCACCGGCCTCGCAGGCCTTCTGCTCCAAGTAGCAGGCAAGAAGGGAAAAGGGACAGAAATTGTGGCTGTACCTCAGTTCCTCTTGTGTGACACTGAGCATCAGCTTTCTCCCCAAACTTCTGGTAAAAGTACCTTTGAAAAAAGTAGGCACATTTCCAAACAACAGAGGGCATTTCAGACATTTCATGCTCTCTTGCGTAGTTGCAGAAATAGCTTATCCTCTGCTTAAGGACAAGAGACAATTGTCATGGTCTGTTAATTTTATTTGCTTCCCAGGAAAAAAGAAATGCACCACATGGAAAGAAAACAAAAAATGAGTTGCTATTCAATCTATTCTGACTCATGGTAATCCCATGTGTCTCAGAGTAGAACTGTGCTCCATAGGGTTTTCAATGGTTTATTTTCTGGAAGTAGAATGTCAAGGATTTCTTCCAAGTCACATCTGGGTAGACTCCTACAAAGCACATTAATCATTTGCATTACCCAGAGACTCCATATGGATGGAAAAGATGGTCTTAACACCTCTTGTCCATGAAGTTGTTTGTTTTTTTCCCAGGGGCCTTGCCCCAGTAGACTGGAACTTCTAGAGAGTAGAACAGTCTTTTTTTGTCTTCAGATTTGTGCTATCCAGAACCAGGTCTGACATATTGCAGGTGCTCTGAAAAATGTCTGGAGATAGGAGCCATACAAGCACACAGGGTTCTCCAAGTTGGCAGGATCTGAAATCTCAAAGGTCTTCTCTGCAAATCCTCGTCCTATCAAAGTTGGTAAAGTCATGGAGAGAACCTTCATCTGAAATCTCTTTATTAGTCAGAATTAATTCAGGGTTAAATCACCCTACAAATCCCCTTTCTTACAATAATTGGGTTTCAATCAAGACAGCTGCACCACCCAAAATCACTAATTTAAAAATTCCCTCAGTCCAAAGGCTATGGTGGGGTGATCACAGAACATTGCTCAAACCTAGCTCCAGGACAGTTGCTGCTCACAAGCCTGGCTCCTTGCAGGCTCTTCTAATCTGACATTGACTCTGGTTCTCTGATGAAATATTTGTTGACTCTGAACAGCCCTGTATGTTTTCTTCCCAGTAGTGTTCTTGGAAAGCCCTCATTTGGCTCAAGTTTAAAAATTTCCTCTATTCATCTTTCTCAGCACTCATCTCAATCCTGCTGAGCATGATGTCTGCCAAGTGGAGGACTGCCACACCCATCTTAACCCTGATGGAAAAGACAAGAGGCAACTAGAAAGCCTCCTTCCCTAACCCATGCGTTCTCAAAGCCTCAACTTAGATATAGTCTTTGGCTAGCCATGCCAGAAACATTGAACACACTCACACTCATATACCCCCCCACATACATACTTATAGTCCCCCACATACACAGGCACAGCCCACTTACACACACTCACACACATATACACACTCTCTCATCCCCCACACTCATATGCACACACACATACAAGTAGAAAAGACTTAGAGATAACATTTATATTTTACAAGCGAGCATACAGGCCCGGAGACAGCCAGTGAGAAATACACACACTTTGCCAAGCCTGACATGAGAATCCATTTCACCCTAGTGCCCATCCATTGAATCATGTAGGTTTTCAAGAGACTCTGAATGAGTCTTTAGCAAAACTGGCTGGGCCAGGCTATAGAGAAATATTCTATGTTTTCTCATCCAAACTGTTGGTGGGAGTAGGAAAAGGGGAATCATGGAAGCAAAGGAGAGAAAAGATGAAAAATGAATGGAAATGTAGGAGCAAGTTTATTTACAAGTCACCCTTGGGAAAAAGTAAGAAACCACATTCCTATCTATTGTGGAGAGGGAAGCTCAGATACAAGTAGGGGGCCAGGTGGCCCCCTAAACTCTCCTGATGTAAAGTTAATAAAGACTACATGTGCGTGCACACACATGCACACACACACACGTACACACACACAGCTTTCCTGATCTCTGGCATCAAGCTTATTTGTATCTCTGGAGGTACAGTCTGGGAGATGGGAGATAAATAAATGAGTTGGGAAGGCATGATAGGAACAGAGGTTGAGCAAATGCAGATAAATGCAGGTAGGACTGATGAATACAATTGACAAGGGGAAATAGGAAGGCCCCTAGAGTTTTCCAACAGTGTACATCACACTGTTTTGCCAACAATGACATCAAGTTCCCAGAAGAAACCTGGGGCAAGCCATTACCTCCACCTAGTTTTTAAAAAATAAAAAACCAAACTCACTGCCATCGAGTCCATTCTGACTCATAGCGAGCCTCATTGGGTTTCCAAGGTTGTAAATTTTTACGGAAGTAGATCATCCCATCTTCCTTCCATGGAGCAGCTGGTGTATTTGAACTGCTGACCTTCTGATTAGCAGCCAAGTGCCTTATCCACTGTGCCACGAGAGCTTGTTAAGCTGGTTCAATTCACCTTAAAAAAAAAAAAAAAAAAGTTGATAATAATAACTTTCTCGTCTCTTTAGATGGCTTTTGACAGGATTACATGAGACAATGGTGGTTAGACCCTTTGAAAAATATTAATTCCAAACAAGTAGAAGGGGTTATAAATAGTCTCGTAGCAAATTTCTTCTCATCATTGAAGTCACTAAGAGTGGTTATTTCAGGAAAGAAGCATGAAACATTTGAGGTGTGGGGTAGGTTAACAAAGGTGCTTACAGAGTGAATCACTTAAGATCAAGTGGCCTTGTTATACAACTTCAGATGTAATTGTAGTTGGCAAAATTGGGTATAATTTCCATTGAACCTCGGGTATATGAGCAAGAAGAACACACAGTACAAGCTGAAACACAGTGGGGTGAGACGAAGAGCCTCAGATGGGCACTAGGGTCAAATGGATTCTCATGTCAGGCTTGGCAAAGTGTGTGTATTTCTCACTGGCTGTCTCCGGGCCTGTATGCTCGCTTGTAAAATATAAATGTTATCTCTAAGTCTTTTCTACTTGTATGTGTGTGTGCATATGAGTGTGGGAGGTGAGAGAGTGTGTATATGTGTGTGAGTGTGTGTAAGTGGGCTGTGCCTGTGTATGTGGGGGACTATAAGTATGTATGTGTGGGGGGTATATGAGTGTGAGTGTGTATATGTATGTGGGCTGGGGGGATGGGTGTGAGTAGGTGGCAAGTTGTAATCAGGGCTAGATCCTGGATTTTGATTTACCCTTTTCTAAAAAGCAACACATTTTCTTGTCATTTTGGGGGGCTTCCAATGGCAGGTTCCAGACTGATGAATTATGATTCCGCACCCATGCCTTCATTCACACGCGTATGTATTCACTCAACACTCATTGGTTGATTGCCCTTCTGGCCTTATGCAGATCCCCTGTGCCACTCCACAGCAACCACACATTCTCTGATCATCCAGCTGAACATATACACTTAAGTTCTGGGATCCTGTGTCTGTGGGAAAATGGGAAAGAGCAGGACCTCTCTTCGGTTTCATCAGCAAGTCCCAAATGACCAATGAAAGATAGTACTGAGAGCTTTAGGGCTAGTCCTGTTCTCCCCTTAGAAGGAGAAGGGAGAGAATTGGCTGGAGAGAAGAGTATAAAAGCATCACAATTAGAAAAACATTTAGGATCTTCAGTGGCTCAAGATGAAACCCCAGAGGAGTTTGGGAAGAAGATGTTTCAAGTGGACATGATAGACCATTTGCATCTTTTCAAGCTCGAGACTTGCTTATTTCTCTATTCAGAAAATGTTATCATATTCCACAGCAAAGCCAACTGGAAAGAAGGTAAACCAGAGGAGCGGTGGATAGGAGGTGTGTGAGGCCCTGCCTGCTGATACAATGCCATGGAAAAGATTATTTCTTCCTCCCACACCATATACTCCAACAATTATTCAACTCCCCAGTCCCTGCAGTTCTGAGACACACTCACATGGACATGAAGCATGAAAACATCATCCTGATTCACTAACGTGGGTGAGACACCCCTCTCCTGGACTGAACCACTACCAGTGATATAACTTGGGCAAGTAATATACCATCTCTGGACCTCAAATTCATAAGCGGTAAAGGAGGAATGATAATCCCTGGCAAGTGAGAGATGTAAGGGCAGAGTCTGGAGCCACTGATGGTTCAGAGATGGAATTCTCACCTACCACGCAAAAGACCCTGGTTCAATTCCCTGCCAATGCATCTCATGTGCAGTCACCACCCATCTGTCATTGGAGGCTTGTGTGTTGCAATGATTCTGAACAGGATTCAGTAGAGCTTCCACACCAAGATGCACTAGTAAGAGAGGCCTGGTGATCTACTCCTGAAAATGGATCAGTGAAACCCTATGGATCATCACAGTCTGTTTCACAATGAATCATGAGGATGAAGGAGAAATAGGCAGTACTTCATTCTGCTGTGCATGGAGTTGCTATGGTTTGTGGGGCCAACTCAACAGCAGCTAACAACAATAATAGACCCTACTCACAGAATGGGTTGAGAATCCGATAATCCAATAAGATGCTTCATGTAAATCATGGATCACAGTGCCTGCGTCTTAAAAGATTTCACAAGTGTTAATGGGCAATTAATATTATTATTATTGTTATTATCATAGTTATGATTGCAACATCTCATACTCCCACATCGTGACACTATCTCATGAAATTGCAATTGTGTATTTTGTAGCTGGAATCTCCCAAAAAATGATGAACTCCAAGCAGGAAAGAACTGACCCTGTCTCTCTCACTGCTTTATCTCCAGACCTCTGCTCACTTCTAAGAAGCATTCTGGCTGTACTTCTTCCTAAACAGATTTGTTAGTTCTTCTGGTAAATCATACTACATTCAATATTCATCACCAACACCATAATTCAAAGGCATCAATTCTTCCTTAGTCTTCCTTATGCATTGTCCAGCTTTTGTATGCATTTGAAGCTATTGAAAATACCATGCCTTGGGTCATGCGGTGTAGTAAATTACTTAGTGTGGCTTTTCTACCCATAAGTCTTTGTAAACTCTGAGGTGGAATTTACCATGAGCAATTGAGGAGCTCCTGATTGCTAAAGTTGTCCACCTGGGGTATTTCTGTTGGGAGTGGCACAAAACAATGTTCTGGGAGGTTCCCTCTCTCTCAGGTGCTTAGAATTCTGATGTTATGATTGGCTGGTTTGGCCACTGTGCCAGGCACAAAAGGAGGCTTCCTAGAGGCAGAATTCTCTCTCTGACTGCTGGCTGAGGAAGGACTTGTCCCTGTGAGACACACACTGCTGGGAATGAGATGCAAGAGACACACATTGCTGAGAGAGACACCGAGGGACAAGCACTTCTGAGAGAGAGACTAAGCAGTATCTTCCACTGCATCACACACCATCCTTCCTGGCTCCCATGGAACATAAAGCAATCCTCACTCTGAAACTTTGCCTAAGACAGATTGCCACTGTTTTTCTTTTATAGCCAAATGCAGGCACTCTGCTCTCAATAAAAATCATCCCCAGGTCTTGCAGGATAGAGAAGAGAAAAGAACACCTAAAATATGTAAATAACTCAAGGCAGAGTTTTTTCATGATGCTGTGTTTCCTCCAGGCAGTGGTTTGTGTAATCTCTCTTACTCCACCAGTCAGGCTGCCTCCATAGTATTTATTACTGCAGACAACCTGTTAGAAGCTGTTTTGATTTATGCATCTACATTCATTATGGAGGTGAGTTTATAACATACAGTGGTTTCTGCTGATGACATGTGAGGAGGGGAAAAACAAGAAAGGCACTGTGGAGAAAAGAATGTAACAGTCATTTCTGTCAGACCAGAGGAGAGCAAGAGAAGTGGGCCTGTGGACCTATGTGAAATATTTAATTGGCTATCTGGGGCACGATGCACACACACGCACACAACTACATAAGACAATGAATGTTTGTTGAACATCTATTAAGTGCCAGGTTACTCTTCTAAGTTTTAGGGGTAGGTTGCTGTATTAGTCAGAGTTCTTTAAAGAAACAGAACCAGTGACATATAGATAAGGGGAAAGAGAGAGATTTTATTCAAGGAATTAGTTCATGAGACAGTGCGTGACTGGCAAGTCCGAAAGCCATAAGTCAAACAACAGGCTGGAGACTCCTACAAACTTGTGTCCCAAGATACAATAAGAATGCTGAGTTTAAGAGATGGAGTTCTGTCAAAGTATCTATTTCCAGTACTATATCAGACAGTGTTTCACTGCTATTCATAAGGTTTTCATTGGCCAATTCTTTGAGACGTGGATGGCCTTTCTTTCTTCCGAGTCTGTCTCAGTCTGGAAGCTCTGCTGAAACCTGTCCACCATGGGTGACTCTGCTGATATTTAAAATACTGGTAGCATAGCCTCCAGCCTCACAGCAACGCACAAGCCACCACAGGACAACAAACTGACAGAAGACTACTCTAAACCTATTTATAATTCGGAGGCAGAACACACACCCTACGGAAACTCCTTTTTCAGCTTAATTGATTGCATTACACCAGAATAATACACTATGGAATGTGATTCCATTCCATTCTACTAGATTACGTTATGGAATAGCAACTAGATTAGCATTTGGCCAAATCACTGGGAGCCATAGTTTATCCAAGTTGACACATAAAATTAACCATCAAAATTAGTGAAAAAACTAGACAGAATCTCTTCTCCCCTAATATATTCTTATTTCTACCAATATGCTGTTGGTGAAAATGATACTACAGCCATCTTTGTCTCCCCGGTAATACTTCACACAGGGCTGACTAACAGTCAACACTCAATATGCGTTAAATGAAGGAGTGAATCCAAAGTGAGGAAGAAGATAAAGCTATGTTGCCATGGTAACTTTTCAGTTATATTTTGCTACACAAGAAGAACCACACAAGACCTTAGCAAAACATAACTTTCAGAATTTATGCCTCATATATCTAGGATGGTTGGCTGGATGGCTTTCTTGATTTCTAGGTAGTTCACTCATGTAGTTTGGAGGTGGCTGTCTGTGTGCTGGTCTGGTACGGCTTTTGCTGGGACAAGTATGATGAGTCAGTTCTTTATCCTAAGGTCTAATCTTCCAGCCAGCTAAAGCCAGGCATGCCCTGGTGGCCATGCTCAGAAACAAAAGAGTAAGCAGAAACACACAAGATCTTGAGGTCAAAGCTTGGAACTAGGAAGCTATGGCTTTTGATGGGTTCTCTTGAATCTATCAAAGTTCCTGCCTATTTAGTGAGAGGATCTGCAACATCACATAGTGAAGGGTAAGAATAGAGGTATGAAGAACTGAAGACAACATTGCAATTGATTTCTGGCTCCTAGCAAATTAGTTTAAAATCATGGTTGGAATCAACATCTCAAATGAAGACTACTGGCCTCTCGAGGACTCAGGCACATCCCCACCTGGACTGTGAACAGGTCCATGCAAGTTTAGGAAGGAAAGCAGTGTGTGTTTGAAAATAGTTCAGTGTGACCAGAGTGTCCTCCTCCCTTAGTCCCTGATCTCTTGTTTGGGCATCACCTGGGGTTGACACCTGTCTCTGATACCATCTCCTTTCTCCCACAAGTCCCTGTTCCTTTTTCAATATATCTTCTAGAAGACATAATGTGCTTATAGTAAAATAACGAGACAGAATTTTGGTTACCATGGATTAAAGACTTACCATGCACCAGACACTGTGCTAAAGAACTTTGCACACATTACCTCATCTAATCCCTAAAATGAATATAATTATCCTTCATTGTGACATTGAAAAATAAGTCTGAGAGAGATTGAGATTGCACAGCTAGTAAGAATCAAGTCTGTTTTCAAACCTAGTTTATCTAAATTCAGAGCCCATATTGCTTACCACTATGCTATGTTCCTAATCCACAAAATCCGAAAGTTTTCCTTTACCACTTTCATAAAGAATTACAACACTTTTAAAATGAAAAGATCTTTTGCCCTGCCCCTCTTATGAGACACTGGAAAGGAAGAATTTTTTTTTTTCCCTGAAAAAACTTGTGGTGTGTGGCTTGTATCATATTTCCCCTGGGGGTGAGGATATGAAAGGGTTTGGGTAGGGTGGGGAGAGGTTGTTAAACCTTCAGTCTTATACAGTTTCCATAAGCTCCCATCAGGCTATCCCTTTGGGATTCAGAATGAGTGCAAATGAGACCATAGATTTCATTCTTCTTGGGGCCAATTGGATTCAACATAATGCATGGTGTATACTGCTAGCCCTAATAAGTCTTCCTATACTTTTCTGATATTAGCCAAGAAGGAGGTTGGCTCTGGACCAAACAGAAAGTATGCGAATCTTGCACATTCTATTACAAGATCATCAAGTTCCAAAACCAGCACTGTAATGTGGACCAATAAAGGATAATGTGACCAGGGGAATAACTGGCAGCTCATTCCAAAGACAAACATTAGAAGGGCACTCAATTCTCTGTAGGTAGGTTGTCAATCCAGTCCTCAGACTCTAAAAGACTTCTTCCTCACCTTCAGAGATTAACATGTACATGAAAAGGACAATAGCCAACTGGAAGTCTACCGTTTGATTCATAGGTTTTCAGGCTTACGACACCTCTGACGCATAAGCCTAATAGAAGCTGGGCGTGAGAGCTTGGCTTAGGTTTGAAGTCCTGGGAGAAGCTGGCTCTGGAATGCTGGAGAAGAAAGAACAATACAAAACTGGACAATAAGATTCATTTACCCAGCCAACTGCATGAGTGAGAATGACAGGCCCACTTCACCCAACTGGTTGAAGAAGAAACAGAACATCTCAATGGACACTGGCTTACATTGGGGAGGAAAGATGGAATCCTCACTAGGAAGTTCTTACTCTATGGGAGGGAGAAAAGGAAGAGGTTTCTGCCATCTCCAAACAGAGGAAAGATGGAGATTGGAGCCCTGACTTTAAGGAACTTCACTCAGTAGTAAAGGTCTCAGTGAGTGCTACCTGAGACTAATCACCCTGGCCATTCTCCCCTTGGGATAGAGTAATTGAGAGTAGGGAGAAGGGCAGACTCTTCTCCTTAGCTTTCTCTCACCACAGAAGTAGGAGAAGGCACCTATTCTTTGAAATGACACTACAGTGTAGAAAGCAACACCAGCATACCATCTCTCAGTAAAGTCAAGGAGGCTGGTTAGCTTTGATGACTAGTCAGAAAACCAGCAAGGATTATTGGAAAGCAGACATACACCAGTTGTCATTGAGTACACTGTCATTCATAGTGATCCCATAGGCATCAGAGAACTCCACTCCATAGGGTTTTTGATGACTATGATCTTTTAGATGTAGGTCACTGGACCTTTCTTCCAAAGTGCCCCTAGGTGGTCTTGAACTGCCAACATTTTAGTTAACAGTCAGTGTATGAGCTGCTTACCACCCAGGGGCTCCAAGAAAGCAGACAGGAGAAGCTAAAAGTATTGAGGGGTAGCTGATTCACTGCAGCCCTTGCTCCTGGGAAGCCAATCTATTATTAGGCACAGCTGAGATGTGGGGGCCAGAGTCAGCTCCCTGAGATAATGCATAGGCATCACCGGAGAGACAGATGCTAAATCGGCCTTAGAACAAAGCCGGAGGTGAGGTGTGAGCCAAACGGGAGGTAGTGGACCTGTAAAGAGAGGTAGGAGACCACCAGAGAGGGAAAAAAGGAGATGGCAGGGGCTCATTCAGGAGACGGTCAGTCTTCCCTCGCAGGTGGACTTCCACATCCCCTAGCATGCCAGGGTCAGGGTGGGATGGAGAGAGTCCAAGGAAGCCATCATTACCTCTTCATCTCAGTTTCTTTGTTCTACGAAGGCGTGTATGACTGCATTAGTATGCTCGGCGAAGGGCCTCCTTTTGTTGTGGCAGGTGCTGCAGGAATTCAGAACAGCTGATGTTTCATAAACTCATGAGCCTGCAGCGAGCCCTGGGAGGTCAGGAAACCCTGCCCATCACATCTGGTCCATCAGTTGATCAGTGCCACAGCTCAAAAATATCTGAAAAGTCCTGTTTATTGTACTTCATCTTCTTATTTTGAGAGTAATGCACTTTCATTGGAGGACACATGAGGCATGCAGTAAAGCACAGAGAAGAAACAGAAAGCGTTCCTAATCTCACCCCCACCGCTGCTGTTGGGCTGCTGGGATTTAATTAGCGGGCAGTCTCTCGCTGTCTCTTGTTCTCTCTCATTCTATTTTTCTTTTTCATTGTTCTCTCTTTCTCATTCTCTCTTCTGTTCTTTCTCTCTCCTTCTGTTTTGTGTTCTTCCTTTCTCTCTCTCTCTCTCTCACTCACTCTTTCTTTCTCTCTGCCCCTTCCATCTTCTCCCTCATGGTGGTGTGTATGTGTGTGTGCGGGGGGCGTGAAATGTATATGTGGTGTAAATACAAAAAAGTAGGTGGGATTTTCTTGTTACTCCAGAATTGACAAATAAAGCTGAGAACAAAGAGGTATTAAGTATCACACATTCTAAAAGGAGCCAAACAACTCCATAGGGCTTAGTAAGAAATAGCTCAGCTGGCACTGCTACCCTCCACTATCACCGACTACATCACCATGACCACTACCTTCACCTCTCTTTCTATCTATAAAAGAAGACTGGGAAGAGAAGAGAGGGCCAATCTGTTATTGGTGTTTGGAAATGCTGAGCTGTAACATATCCAAGAGCTAAACAAAGGTTCTATGTGAAATAGAGGGCTTTCCAAGAAAATAACTCATAAATATTGGGAAACTTTGCAAGAATGGAATGTTGTTGTTGTGTGCCATCGAGTCAGATCCGATTCATAGCGACCCCTCCTTGGGTTTCGGAGGCAGTATCACTACGGAAGTAGATTGCCCCATCTTCCTTTCCAAGGAGTGGCTGGTGGGTTTGAACCACCAGCCTTCTGGTTAACAGTCAAGTGCCTTAGGCACTATGCTACCAGAGCTCCTGCAAGAATGGAATACGGACTCTTAATTCCCCAGTTGGACAGTGATTAGAGAGAAGCCTTCTTTATTTGCTCTGTTCTTACCTGAGTAGGATAATAGAGCACTGGTGAGAGGGTATGACAGAGAGAGGCATCCATAGGACAGCCCATTCCCATGGTTATCATGGCAATGATGCATTAACTTTCTAGCGGTCAAGGGGATACTATAGAAGAAAGTCAGCCCTCCTTCATTTCTGAGTGCAGACACAAGAGAACATCATACAATCTCTTGTCCATTTTAAAGCTTCTCTTTTCAATGCAACTCATACCTGCCTCAAGCTAGAAATCCTGGGTGAGGAAAGGCATGGGGCATGGTTACAGGATCAGTTTCTTCATACTATTTTCCTTGATCCACATCATCCCTCACTTTCTCACTGCTGTTATTGTTGTTACCTGCAGTCAAATCTGCCCTGACTCATAGTAATTCCACACACAATGGAATGAAACACTTCCCAGTCGTGCACCATCCTCATGATCGATAATGGATCAGATGGTTGCGATCCATAGTGTTTTCACTGGTTAATCATTGGAAGTAGATCACCAGACCTTTCTTCCTCCTCTGTCTCAGTCAGGAAGCCACACCGAAACCTGTTCATCATCATGGCAACACACATGACACCATGGACAGATGAGTGGTGACTGGGAATGAGGTGCACTGGCTGGTAATTGCACATGGAAGGCAAAAATTCTACCACTGAACCACTGATTTTGACTCTCTAAAGAGATTAGAAAGGAACCCTGATGTTTTTGTTAGGTGTCATCAAGTCATCTCTGACTCATAGCGACCCTATGTACAATAGAACTAAACACTGCCCAGTCCTGTGCCAGCCTCACATTCCCTGCTATATCTGAACCTATCCTTGCACCCACTGTGTCAGCCCGTCTCATTGAGGACCTTCCTCTTTTTCATTGACTCTCTACTTTACCAAATATAATATCCTTCTCTGGGGAATGGTCCCTTCCGACAACATAACCAAAGTAGGTCAGATGAAGTCTGGCCATTCTTGCTTCCAAGGAGCATTCAACTGCACTTCTTCCGGGACACATTTGTTTATTCTTCTGGCAGTCCATGGTACTTTCAGTACTCTTTGCCAACACCACAACTCAAAAACATCAACTCTTCTTTGGTCTTCCTTTTTCATTGTCCAGCTTTCATGTGCATATGAAATGATTGAAAATACCATGGCTTGAGTTAAGCACACCTTAGTCTTCAAAGAGACATCTTTGTTCTTCATCAGTTGAAAGAGGTCTTTTGCAGCAGATTTGCTCAGTGCAATATGTTGTCTGATTTCTTGACTGCTGCTTCCTTTGGTGTTGATTGTGGAACCAAGTAATATGAAATCTTTGACAACTTCAGTCTTCTCTCTATTTATTGTGATGATACTTATTGGTCCAGTTGTGAGGATTTTCATTTTCTTTATATTGAGGTGTCATCCATAATGCAGATTGGTGTCTGTAATCTTCATCAATAAGTGCTTCAAGTCATCTTCACTTTCAGCAAACAAAGTTGTGTCATCTGCATATCACAGGTTGTCAATGAATCTTCCTCCAATCCTAATGCCATGCTGTTCTTCATATAGTATAGCTTTTCAGATTATTTGTTCAGTATACAAATTGAATAAGTATGGTGACAGGATACAACCCTGATGTACTCTCTTACTGATTTTAAACCATGCAGTATCCCTTTGTTCTGTTCAAACAACAGCCCCTGGTCTATGTACAGATTCCTCATGAGTACAATTAAGTGTACTGCAATTCCTATTCTTCTCAATGTTACCCATAATTTGTTGTGATCCACACAGTCAATTGCTCTGCTAGTAGGAAAGTCTGTGGTTCAAACCCATCAGCTGCTCCATGGGAGAAAAATATGGAAGTCTGCTTCCTTAAAGATTTACAGGCTTACAGCTTTTAAAACCCAATGGGGCAGTTCTACTCTGTCCTACAAGGTGGCTATGAGTCAGAATCCACTCCAGAACAATGGATTTGGCTTGGTTTTGTTTAAAAAAAAAAAAAGAGAGGTTGTGGGATTTTGTAATCTGTCAACATAGCTAAGTATGAACTTATTTCCAAAAATTGTCTCTGTGAAGTTTCAGGTCGAAATGACTATGAAAGAAATATGTATGAGATTTAAGACATGAAGTAGCAGCCACTTTGGGGACTTGGAAGCTTGGTGTAGAGCACGGGGCAGTGAGGTAGCTCAAACATGTTGCTCACTGACCAGCTTGCCTTGTTGGTAAAGAACAGCACCAAGGCCTATGGATCCTCTAGCCTCCTCTGGGTTTCTTCCAAGTCCTGGCTGCATGCCAAGCTCTCCTTCCACCTCTGGCCCAGCTGACCTATAGTGACTAGTGACACCAAACACAGCAACACCAGCATTGCATGACTTTTCCACCAGCTTCCACTATGGTGTTAAGGTCTGTTGTGAATTGAATTGTGCCCTCTCCCAACTCATGCATTGAATCTTAATCTCTATATTTATAGATATAATGCCTTTGAGAATAAAATTGTCTTTGTTATGTTAAAGAGGCCATGTCAGTGTAAGTGGTGTATTAAACTTAATCACTTTTGAGTTATAAGGAGCAGCATAGACACAGAGACCGTCACAAAGGGGAAAAGAGAGATGCCACATGAAGGTCACCAAGGAAACAAAAATGTCAGGCCTGCAGAAGCTGAGACAAGGATCATTTTTCTCTCAACCTGCAGAGAGATAACCTTCCTATATACCAAACCAGGAAAACCCATGGCTGTCAATTTCAACTCATGGCAATCCCATGCGTTACAAAGCAGAACTGCCGCATAGAGTTTTCTTGACTGTCATTTCTTGACTGTCATTCTTCCATGGCAATATTAAATGGGTTTAAACCACCAACCTTTAGGTCACTGGTCAAGCATGAACATTGCACCACCCAGGAACATTCCCTATAGGAAGCAGGTGCTCTGAATTGGGACATTTAGTCTCCTAAACTGTGAAAAAAAAAA
>NW_006922452.1:584815-587707 GCF_000298275.1 Orycteropus afer afer
AATTGAGATTATAGCATACATCATTTGACTGCTAACCAGAAGGCTGGCAGTTCAAACCCACCAGCCACTCCTCAGAAGGAAGGTTGAGCAATCTACTTCCATAGTGATACCACCTCAGAAACCCAAGGAGGGGTCGCTATGAGTTGGATCCAACTTGATGGCAGTGAGTTTGGCTTTGGTTTTCTTTCACTTAACAGTATATCTTAACACTTTTCCATGCCACTCAGTGTTATTCTGTATTTGTGTAATCACACTGAAAAAAAAAAAAAAAAAGAGGAATAAGAGTATCAAATTGAGTGAGAGTGTCAGAATATTTACTAGCTGCATAAAAAAAAAAAAAAAAAAAACCACTACCATCAAGTAAATTCTGACTCATAACAACCCTATAGGACAGAGTAGAACTGCTTCTTAGGATTTCCAGGTCTGTAAATCTTTATGGTGGCAGACTGCCATAGCTTTCCCCTGCAGAGTGGCTATTGAGTTTGAAGTGCTGATCTTTTGGTTAGAAGAAGAGCATTTTAACCGCTCTGCCACCACGGCTTCTTACTAGCTACGTAAGTGGCTTCTAATCTACCTAACAGGAATGAAGAGTTTGCAGCCTACCTCGGAGATTGATCAGATTGTGGTCTTGCTAAGAGAGCCACGCCTTGTGTTTTCCCTATATCAGTGGCTGATCTCACAGAGGTTTTGGGGGCCCTCCTGACTATCAAGAGCCTGGAGCACAGGCTTTGGACCCAGAGGTCCTGAGTTGAACCAAATAACAGAGAGGTAATATGTGCCAAGGGCTGTAACACTTACCCAAGTAGGAGAGAGGCCTGGGTGTGCCCTGTGCAGGGGTTGCAACCCCCACCTTCACCCTGGCATTTCTTCCAATCTGCTTCTGTGCACTTGGCCAAGTCACTCTGAATGCTCATGCAAAGCAGCAGAACCTTGTTGCTACCTACCAAGGCCATCCACCTCCCTTTCAAAGACTGAGGTTGTGATGCTTGGTCTTTTGTGTCTCCATCATGGCTGGGATTGCTGGAAACATACATATGCCCATTGCATATGAAATGGATTAAATTAAATTAAATTAAATGGAAATAAAATCAACTGACTTGGATTGATGAACCATCTTGAAAACAAGAATGATATTATATGATCCCATGCTAACTGTAGCATGAAGGTCCCCTGAAATAAAATGTTGCAGGAGATGTTTTAAAGTAACATTCTTTTTCACTCTCAACAAAACCTCCAAATATTTATAGGTCTCTCTCCTTTCTGCTACTCTAGTCCTAGGTCTCCAAATGGGAGAACAGGAAGAATAAACAAAATAAGTAATATGACAAATGATTATTTTAAAAAAAGAATAAAATAAATTCAAATTTCTAAAGGACATTATAAATGAAGTTCTGCATTTCCATTTTCTCAAAATTTTCATCGCAGTTTTCAATCTATCACTACCTCCAAAGAAATATATATGCCATTAAATTTTCCCTGAATAACCTATCTTCTTATCTTTGTCCTTGGCTTTCTCTAGCAATGCAGAATCCCTCATGCTCACGAGTGTCTGCCTGCATAGCCCACGCAAGCAGACTGTGCCTCAGACTTCGAAGCAGCTATAAAATTGCTAGAAATGAGGACTTCATCCAGTGTCTCTAAGCACTCCTGGGTCCCAATTTCATCCAATATGATCAAGCCATATATACAAAACTTGTACTCAATGTTGGTCAACTGAAAGACATCATAATTATACATAGAAACCAAAGGTAAGCAACAGGAACAAATTACTTATAGCAGCAATTGCACAAGGTAAATTATTCTATCACTTAACTTTTATGAACAGTAGTCCTTTGAAAGGAATATTCCTAATACTTACACTCCACAGATGAAGAAAGGGGGTCAGGAGGGCTTAATGCAGGCTTTGAACTGGTTCTTCCTGGATCATTCATGGTCAACAAAGTTAAATAGATAGAAACAGACCCAAATTTTTAAATTTGGATGAAGCAGAATGACAAACATAATAGGAAAAATTATGGACCAAAGCTCTGGAATAGGGGACTCAAAAGAGGCATAGTGAGCCCTTTCAAGAACCGAATGTGGAAGATTGGATTCTTGTCAGGACTGTGAAGAGCAACACACATTCAAAGTGGCACAATTGGCCACCGTCTCTGAGTAGGGCATCTTTGTTTCCAACTGTGCTAGTCAAAAGATTTGGTTGGTATGCAACATGCACACAGCCCTTGTTTCCTAAGAAGGAGATTAAATTTCTAGCAGGATTTTGATGCATAATATTTCCCATTCAAATTATCTTCTCCATGCACCCACATTTTACAAATTCAGGTCAATTCCAGTTTCACTTAGATAGGCTTGACTGAACTAGGAAGCATCAGCTCAAATCTTGGTTTAATGACTTGTCTAAGATTCCCCAGGTGTCAAGTGATGCCCCCAACTATCACACACTTGCCCCTAACTCCAAAACTCAACCCCTTAACTAAGAATAACATCATTTATTAAGCCTTCTATCAAGAATCGCTGCTTTTTCTAAGGTTCTCAGTGGCCAGTTTTTTCAGAAATGGATGACCCCACCCTTCTTTCTAGTCTATCTTAGTCTGAAAGCTCCACTGAAACCAGTCCACCGTGAGGGACCCTGCTGGTATTTGAAATACTGATGGCATAGCCTCCAGCCTCACAACACCATGCAAGCCACCACAATATGACAAATTGACAGAAGAGTGGTGGAGACGTGTGTGTGTGTGTGTGTGTGTGTGTGTGTAAACCACTGACATCCAGCTGATTTGGATTCATAGTGACCTCCATTGTGTTTCCAAGGCTATAAACCTTTACAGAAGTAGATTGCCTCCTCCTCCTCCTGTCAAGCAGCTGGTGGATTTGAACCACTGATGTTCTAGT
>NW_006922452.1:588052-593262 GCF_000298275.1 Orycteropus afer afer
CCTCGGAAGGAAGGTTGGGCATTCCTACTTCCGTAGTGATACTGCCTCAGAAACCCAAGGAGGGGTCGCTATGAGTTGGGGCCGACTCGATGGAAAATAGCAACAACAACAACATATTATATGTATAATGCACTTATTACAATTAAATTACTGAATATACTTGTCCAGCTGTGAGGAAAAGTGGTTACTTTGTTTGCCACTTTGACCTCTAGGAAATATGGCCATGGAAATCTGGAAGCAGGGAAATTGATAAGATGATAATACAGGGCTTGGAAATTCTACTCTAAACCTGCCTACCACCAGCTATTGCAAGGGACACTAGATCATGCAGAAATATCAGCACGGGCCTGGAAACAGATACCACCAAAGGAAGATGCCAACGTTTGGAAGAAATAGCTTAGCCCTGTAGAGAATGAGCTACCAAGCAACAAGCGGTATATGGTTTCTGTGGGGAACAGCTCAGAAGACTTTCATACATCAGGATGTCCCTGCCCTTGCTCATGCCTTTCATACATCAGGATGTCCCTGCCCTTGCTCACCAGCTTCTCTTACCCTGTCCTCATGCCCTCCCTGGGACAAGGTGCCTTGATGTTGAACTCTTGCAGTTCCTATCTCTCACAGAACACTTAGCTCATCATAATAACATATTTAAATACCCATTAGTACATGGTATAATTATAGGCTTCAACTATGACTTAATACATTTTGTTATCCTCTTGCACAGTAATCATCAAGTATAGTTTATTGTACTAAACTGATGAATTAAGAGGTGACAATTAAAGGATGGACAGAGGATGGGTCCACTTTAATAGAGAGGAGCAAACCCACCTGATTCAGCCTTTCTTGGAACTGGAAACTTCTTTGGAAGTAGTCAGGATGTGGCACATAGAGTTGTTAGCTAAGAGATGCCTGCGGGAACTTCGTTATTGTTAAATGCTGTCCAGTCAGCTCCTGAATAACGGCAAACCCATGCAAATGGAACAAAAAATGAACAAAAATGGGTCCTGCGCCCATCCACTCAGTGACTTGTCATTAGGACTGCTGTGATGCTTAAGATTATTGCTCGATTTTCAGAAGCAGATCATGAGGCTTTTTTTCCTAGTCTGTCTTAGTCTGAAAACTCACCTAAAACCTATTTAACAGCACAGAAGCACACGAGTTCCTAACCTTGTTTTGACTGATGATATTGAACTTCTCCATCACCCCCTTCCACAGATGTGGTCTATCTGATTCCTGTTTATTTCATCTGGTGTGGTCCATGTATATGTTGCTGAGAAAAGGTATTTGCAGTGAGTAAGTCACTGGTCTTACAAAAGTCTGTCCTGCAATCTCTGGCATCATGTCTATCACCAAGGCCATATTTTCCAAACACTGATGTTTCTTTATTCCCAACTTTCACATTCCAATCACTAGTAATAATCAACATGTCTTGATTGCAGGTTTGGTCAATTGCAGACTGCAGAAGTTGGTAAAAAAAAAAAAAAAAATCTTCAATTTCTGAACCCACTCCTGTGGCTTCCAGCCAAACAAAGGACAGGCATATGAGGTGAACATTTACAATAGATAGATGTACTCCTTGGAGAGAACAATCCTAGGAGAATAGAAGGGCTGTGTATGCACAGGGAGACAGCTCAAGGAGCAGGAGTCCACAGAGGGAAGGACACAGGGAAGAGGTAACTATAGGGAGGAAGTGGGAGGGGAACTGTTGCATTATGGTTGTTGTTGTTGTTGTTATGTGCCGTCGAGTCGGCCCCGACTCATAGCGACCCCTCCTTGGGTTTTTGAGGCAGTATCACTTTGGAAGTAGGATTGCCCAACCTTCCTTCCAAGGAGTGGCTGGTGGGTTTGAACCGCCAGCCGTCTGGTTAGCAGGCAAGTGACTTAGCCACTATGCTACCAGAGCTCCTTATGGTAAATTGTAATCAATGTCATGAAACAAAGTTTATGTGAACTGTTGTAGGGAAAGTGAATTTGCTCTGTTAACTTTCACCCAAATCACAATTAAAAAAAAAAAAAAAAAACTTCAATTTTTCATCTTTGGCTCTACTGGTTGGTGTGCAAATTTGTGAATTATACTAGTATTAACTGGTCTTCCTTATAGGGGTATGGATATTATTCTATCACTGACAGCATCGTACTTCAGGATAGATCTTCAAACATTCTTTTTAACAATGAATGCAATGCTGCCATTCCTCTTCCATCAGTCACTCCCAGCATAGTACACCATATGATTCTGATTGAAAATGGCCAATACCAGTCCATTTCAGCTCACTAATGCCTAGCATACCAATCTTTATGCCATTTTTCACAACTTCCAATTTTCCTAGATTCACACTTCATACATTCCATATTCCGCTTATTAATAGATGTTTGCAGCTGTTTCTTCCCACTTTGAGTCATGCCCCATCAGCAAATAAAGGTCCCAAAATCTTTACTCTATCCATGACATTAAAGTCAACTTTAATTTGAGAAGGCAGCTCTTCTCCAGACATAGTTTGAGTGCCTTCCAACCTGAGGCTCATCTTCAGGTGCCTGTATCAGAGAGTGTTTTGCTGCTATTCATAAGGTTTTTGCTGGCCATTTTTTTTCAGAGGTGGATGGCTCCATCCTTCTTCCCAGTCTGTGTTAGTGTGGAAGATCCACTGAAATCTGTCCACTGCGGGTGACCCTGCTGGTATTTGAAATACTGGCAGCCTACCCACCAGTCTCACAGCAACATGCAAGCCACCACAGTGGGAGAAACCAATAGAGAAGTGGTGGGACCAAAATATTAAAGCGGTTGAAAAAACAAAAGAGCTGATCCCCCACATATAGCAATTGTACTCTTCGGAGAAGGCCTGGGGAAAACGTGTAGCTAATCATAATAATAAATACCACTTCTTGAACTGTAGCAGGCATTGAACTAAGCACTTTATATCCATTAGTTCCCATAACAGCTCTACAGCTTGTTTTATTATTTTTGTTTAATTGATGAGAACTACTAGAACTCAGAGAAGCCAAGCCCTTTGCTGAAGGCCACAGCAAGAGAATGATGAAGCCTAGATGTGAACCTGCTACTTTAGAATTCAAAGTCTTGTTCTTAACCACTACACAGTACAGCCTCTCCTCACATCTTTAAAATGGTGATGCAGCCCAGTGGGACTGAGATATTATGAGAGAGATAAGTGGATAAAGTAGACAGAGTCAGAAGGTAGCAGTACCAGCTCATATTTCTGGTGTTCTCTCAGTCTTACCCTTGAATATTTTACCAGAGTGAGTCACAGGATGAGAGGGCAGAGGCCTGTGTTTGCTCTGTTTTGCAAACCATGCTCTGTGCAATGAGAATATCATTAGTCATCTGCAAGCCTTGTGATGCTGGTGGCTTAGTCACTCAATAAATATTATAGATCATGCATTCTAAGCCTTTGATAGAGCCTCAAACCACCTACAGAATCATTAAACTACCACCAACTTCTCAGATCCCCTGGGGGAGAGAGTGGCTGCAAATACCCTCTATAGAAGCTTCTTGCTACAACATGGGAACTTTTTGGTCAAAAGCAATATGAGAAGAACACAAACTACCCACACACTTTTCAAATTGTCTTTCCAGCAAGATGAGATACCCCGAAAGTTTTAATTCTCCCTTAGGGCACAGGAATTTCATCACTATTATATTTACTTGACATTTATGAGAGATACTATACATATGAAAGCAATATGAGAAGATAATACAACAGACCTATAAATGGCTGAGGGTATCAGTTTTTAATGAAAATGATACACACACATACACACATCAATATTGCTTAAATGCTTTCATGGAACACGAGAGAGCAAGCTGGTGAAAAATTCACTCATTAATGTTCTGTTTTTGAGTTCAAAGTGTAGAGACTACCGAGATGAAAAGACCCAGTTATGTACAGTGCTCTAGGACCTCACAATGGAGAAACAGTGACAAATCTTTGCACATATATATATTCAAAACTAGAGACCAAAGAGGCCATTATGATAGTTCAGAGAGGAGGGAAGTAGAGAGAATAGGTAGAGGATGAGAAAGAACTTCTTGAGGCGATGATTGCAAAGCTTAGTCATTTTCCATTCTTAAAGCTTTCCAAAGCATCAACTGCTAACATGGCAATTTGACATTCCAGGACATCAGCCAATTCCATGACTGACACTTCACTTCATGTATGTTGTATCAACAAAGATGTTTTGAGCATAAAGAAACAGAAAACTTCACTTCAACTCATTTATACAATGAGGAAAAAATACTTCACATTACAAGGGCAATTAGTCTTCAGAGTTCATTTATCTACTCAGGGAAATCATCAGTTTACCCTAACATTTTTTTGGCCATAACTGGAGCACTATGATTAGATGATAGTGACCCAGATAGAAGAGGACATGATCCTCAAACAAAATCATGGAAAAGATGAAGAGGGAGGAACATTTTTTGAATAAGTAGCCAGTTATATTGTTGCAGTAGGAGTGAGAGATCTGAGGAAGAAATAAATAAAACCTTGTACAAACCACACTCTTCTTACTGGACATCCAATTCTCTAAATTGACTAGAAGCTCTCTAAATTGAGTGGCTTATTGCGGGGAACATGTTATATCCCTATAATAGTGGCTGCAACAAAATTATGAGAATTATAGCCCTAAGCAGATAGAGCCAAGAGGCCTAGACTTAGTACCACTGGATTTTTTTTTTTTTTAATTATTTTATTTTATTTTAAGAGCTGGTTTTACATTCAATGTTACATGCACATTTAGTTTCCCTCCCCATTTACCATGTCCAACTCTAACCCAGTCTCCTCCCCTCCCTACCCAGCAACCCTCCCCTGTGTCCCTCATATTTATGCACTCCTGTTTGTCCTGCATTTCCTCAGTTTAAATGTTGGTCCTCTGCTGCCCCATGGTCTAATGCTCTAAGTGATGTATTACTACAGAGTATGTGGGTGGTCATCCTGGGTTGAATGGTCTGCGTGTACATCTTGTGAACTATTGGGCTAGCCCCTGGGGGTGCATTTTATTCCAGGTGCAGAGGTGTATTCCAGGGCCATAGCATTGGGGGTCTCCCCAGATTTCATCCGACCAGTAATTCTGGTCATTATTGAGTTTTTGGATTTTGTTCCACGTTTTCCCTCCCACTCTATCCAGGATCTCCAGATTTGATCCTTTCCTGAGTGGTTGGCATTGGTAGATGAGCACCGTCTAGTTCTTCTGGTCTT
>NW_006922452.1:593362-594429 GCF_000298275.1 Orycteropus afer afer
TCTAGGAGATCATTAGCTGCATCTTAGATGGCTGCTTGAAAGCTTTTAAGACCCCAGTTCCTACTCACCAATGTAGGATGCGGAACAAGGCTTTTCTGTATTTTATTGTGCCAAATTGAGTCTGGTGTCCCCCAGTACTATGGTCCTGAGATGGTAGATCTATTGGCTCTCTCTTCCATAGTGTCAGGGTGTCTATGAGGGATTACTCTGTGTCTGTTTGCTATTGTTTCTGTAAGCATTGCAGGTATTTTGTATCACTGGTGTCTGTGTAAGATTAACGTCAGCTGAATCTATCTTTGGTGTGGAGTATACTCTTGTTCACTGACCCCCATCTGATCCTCTCAGGTGTTTATGTGTTTATCTGTAGTCTGGTGTTTGGTGTTAAAGGTAATGCAGTATCATGGACACGTTGGTTGGTATTAGCATTTGTTATCTATCTCTTATGTGAGCAATTTGATGTCCTCCCATTTCCTAATATTATCATGGTGGTCACAAACCCAACTAGCCCAAAATTAATCCTTCCCCTTCCCTTTCCATCCCAGTAACCTACAAAGTGAGTTTCCTTTCCAAAGAAAACCCTTCTTTGTCTTTTTTATAGTAATGGGCTCATAAAGTACTTGTCTTTCTGAGATTGACTTACTTCACTCACCATAATGTCCTTCAGGCTCATCCACGTTGCAAGATGATTCACAAATCCCGCATTGTTCTTTAATGTAGTATAGTATTCCATTGTGTGAATGTACCATAATTTGGTTATCCACTCATCCGTTGATGGGCATTTAGGTTGTTTCCATCTCTTTGCTATGGTGAATTGTGCTGCAATGAACATAGGTGTACATATGTCTGTTCATGGGCTATCTCACACCTCTTTAGGATATATTCCTAGTAATGGAATTGCTGGGTCAAATGGTACTTCTATTTTCAGTTTTTTAAGGAAACGCCATTGCCACAATGGTTGTACCATTTAACAATCCCACCAGCAGTGCCCAAGAGTTCCGATCTCTCTGCAAGCTCGCCAGCATTTGTTATTTTCTGACCTGTTGAATTTTGCTATTATTGCTGGGGTG
>NW_006922452.1:596030-596616 GCF_000298275.1 Orycteropus afer afer
CAGGCAATTGGAAATATCATGGCTTGTGTCAGGCGCACCTTAGTCCTCAATGACTTTATCTTTTTAGTAGTTATTGTAAATAGTATTGTTTCCTTATTTCTTTATCAGAGGACTCTTTGCTGATGTAGAGAAATCCAAATGATTTTTGTATGTTGACCTTATATCCTGCCACTTTGCTGAACCTCTCTATTAGTTCCAGTAGTTTTTGTTTGTTTGTTTATTTTTTTAATTGAGTCCCCTGGGTTTTCTATGTACAGGATCATATCATCTGCAAATAAAGATAGTTTTAGTTCCTCTGTGCCTATTGGTATGCCTTTTAGTTCTCTTCTTGCCTTATTGCCCTGGTCAGGACTTCCAATACAATGTTAAATAGAAGTGGTGATAGAGGACATCCCTGTCTGGTTCCTGTTTGTAAGGGGAATGCCTTGAGACTTTCTCCATTAATAATGATGTTGGCCATTGGCTTTTCAGGGAGCTCTGGCAGCATAGTGGCTAAGAAACTTGCCTGATAACCAGACGGCTGGCGGTTCAAACCCACCAGCCACTCCTCGGAAGGAAGGTTGGGCAATCCTACTTCCGTAGTGAT
>NW_006922452.1:596716-597586 GCF_000298275.1 Orycteropus afer afer
TTGAACCACCAGCCTTCTGGTGAGCAGTCAAGTGCCTTAGCCACTATGCTACCAGAGCTCTTGGTCATAATTAGGGCTCCCATATTTGTCCCTATTTTATCTTTGATGAATTTTATAGTTTGGGGTTTTACATTTAAGTCTTTGATCCAGCTTGAGTTTGTTTTTGTGTATGGGTTGAGGTGTGGGTCTTGTTTCATGTTTGTGCAGGTGGATATCCAGTTTTGCCAGCACCATTTGTTAAAGAGGATCTCTGTTCCCCATTTAAGGGGTTTGGGACGTTTGTCAAAGATCAGTTGTCCATAGATGGATGGGTCTATATCTGCACTTTTGATTCTGTTCCATTGGTCTCTCTTTCTATCATTGTACCAACACCATACTTTTTTGACTACTGTGGCTGTATAGTAGTTCTTAAGATCCAAGAGTGTGAGACCTCCTACTTTGTTCTTATTCTTCAGAAGTGCTCTACTTATCCGAGGTCTCTTTCCATTCCATATGAAATTAGTAATTAGTTTTTCCATGTCCTTAAAAATATTTGTTGGAATCTGGGTTGGGATTGTGTTAAATGTATAGATTGCTTTAGGTAGTATTGACATTTTTGCAATATTCAGTCTACCTATCCATGAATACAGTAGGTTCTTCCCTTATGTAGTGCTCTTGTTGTCTCTTGTAGCAGTGTTTTATAGTTTTCTTTGTGTAGGTCTTTTGTGTCTCTGATGAAGTTTATTCCTAAATATGTTATCTTTTTAGTTGTTGTTGTTGTTGTTAAGTGCTGTCAAGTCGTTTCCGACTCATAGCAACCCCATGCACAGCAGAACGAAACACTGCCCGATCCCGCACCAGCCCCACAATCCTTGCTATACTTGAGCCCAT
>NW_006922452.1:598576-607362 GCF_000298275.1 Orycteropus afer afer
GCCAGCCTTCTGGTTAGCAGTCAAGTGCCTTAGGCACTATGATACTGCCTTGGAAACCCAAGGAGGGGTCGCTATGAGTCAGGGCTGACTTGACGGCACGTAACAACAACAACAGCATGTCACTTTACTTTTGGGTGTTTCACTTTACAGAGATTATATTTCAATAAAATGTATTTAAAAAAAATGTGGAAGGTTCTCAATGAGATGGATAGACATCGTGCGACAATCATCTCAAACATAACAACAACTGTGTGGATGGCTCAGGATGGGACAGTGCTTCATCTTGTACATAGGGTCACTGTGAGTCAGGACTGACATGACAGCATCTAACAACAACAACAGCAGCCCAATCCTGCCTACAAATCCTTATTGTAGTTGTGGACAGTAATAAACTCAGGTTTTTATGAATGAACTCCTTTGGTACAATTTGGCATTCCAAACCTTCTTTGATCTGTATTAAGTCATGCTTCCAATCCAAACTGCTCCCCATTATGACTTCAAAAGACTCTTTGCAGAACCCTGACCATTACTCTTATCTTCTTGCTTTTGTTACACCATTGCCTCTTCCCAACATGCCTTTCATCCTTTCTACTGCCTTCTCTCTGGCAAACAAACATCAAAAAGTCCATTCCTAGCAGTTGATACCTCATGGCGTGATCTTAACAAATTTGCTTCTTGAACTTTTAGTATCCACATTTCTGTACAATGGAAATGATCATCTCTATCTTGTTTTTTCTTGCTAAGGTTAAACAAAAGCATCTGTGTCAAGTGTCCTAGGTGCCCAGCAAATAAATGGTAGTTGTTATTTGTGTGCTTGTTTTTCCTTTGAAACCTCCTATTAGGAATTGAATTTTGTCTCTCAAAAATATTTGTTGGAGTGCTGACCCTTCTGTCTGTGGCTGTAATCCTGTTTGGAAGTAGGATTTTCTTTGTTAGGTTAATGAGGTCACATCAGGGTCAGTGGTTCCTAAATGAATCACTTCTGAAGGATACAGAGCACAGGCTAGACACTGAGCAAGCACGACGAGGGCAACAACAGACACTCTCTGAAGATGAAGCAGCCCTGGTACTGCAGTATGAAACCCTCAACTTGGAACCACAGGTTCAGCAATTTGAAGCCACCATCCCCTCTGTGGTAGAAAGATGTGGCAGTCTGCTTCTGTAAAAAATGTTGTTGTTAGGTGCCCTCAAGTTGGCTCTGACTCATAGCAACCCTGTGTACGACAGAATGAAACACTGCCTGGTCTTGTGCCTTCCTCATAACCCTAGCTATGATTGAGTCTGTTGTTGCAACCACTGTGTCAATCTATCTCATTTTGAGTCTTCCCCTTTTTTGCTGACCCTCTACCCACCAGCCACTCCATGGAAGGAAGGTTGGGCAAACTATTTCCATAGTGATACCACCTTGGAAGCCCAAGGATGGGTCACTAAGAGTTGGATCCAACTCAATGGGAGTGTGTTCTACTTTAGCAAGCACACTGAGAATATCCTTCTCCAGGGAATGTCCTCTTTGACAACGTGACCAAAGTAGTTGAAATTAAGTCTGGCCATTCTCCCTTCTAAGGAGCACTGCAGCTGCACTTCCTGGACAGATGTGTTTGTTCTTCTGGTAGTTCATGTATTTTGGTACTCTTCGCCACAATTCAAAGGCATAAAGTCTTTTTCAGTCTTTCTTATTCATTGTCCAGCTTTCACATGCATATGAAGCTATTGAAAACACCACAGCTGAAGTTGGGCCATTAGTTTTCAAAGAGACACCTTTGCTTCTCAACACTGTAAAGAGGTCTTTTGCAGTAGGTTTGCCCCGTAGAACACAACATCTGATTTCTTGACTGCTGCTTCCATGAGTGTCGATTGTGGATCCAAGTAAAATGAAATCCCTGAGAATTTCAAATCTTTTCTCCATCAATTGTGACATTACTTATTGGTCCAGTTGTGAGAATTTTTTGTTTTCTTTATGTTGAGGTATAAGCCATACTGAAGACTGTCATCTTTGATCGTCATCAGTAAGTGAGTCAAGTCATCTTCACTTTCAGCAAACAAGATTGTGTCATCTGCATATCACAGCTTATTAATGAGTCTTCCTCCAACCCTGATGGTAGGTTCTTCTTCATATAGTCCAGCTTCTCAGATTATTTGCTTAACATACATATTGAGTAAGTATAGTGAAAGGATGCAACCCTGACGCACACATTCCTGATTTGAAACCATGCAGTATTCCCTTGTTCTGTTCAAATGACAGCCCCTTGGGTCAGTATGAGTTGACTCCATGGCTATGGGTTTCATTTGGATTTTATCTGAAGATAACAAAGGCAGATGTATCTACAAGCCCAAGAACTCCAAGGCTGTTGGAAGCTGAAATCGACAAGAAAGGATTTCTCCCTAGTGCCATATGTTGAATTCGGATTTTTAGCCCCCTGAACTGTAAGAAAATAAAGTTCTGTTCTTCAAAGCCACCCACTTGTGGTATTTGTCACAGCAATACTAAGAAATGAAGATGCCCCCTATCCCCAACCTGTTACCAGCTCAGTGCCTGGCACATAGAAATCACTTAATCCATGTTTATTGGATTAATAGATGCCACTGGCAGATAAGGACTTTGTGGCTGTGTGATTTTAGACATTGCCATAATAAAGTACAAAATGAAAAGCTACTCATAAAAGACAGCTTTCTTCCTGCATCAAGGAAGACCCTTATCAACTTTGATCAGAAAGCAGCTTTGGAAAACCGCCTGCAGGCATCTCCCTAAGTATTCATGCTCAAAGGAAGGAATATCAGAAAATAAGATGGAAAGTTTCCTCATCCTTTTCCTCCCCAACTTCCCCACTCCCTTTAGGCCCTTATTTTAAAAGGAGGATTTGGTCATGTTTTTAAATGGGCTTTTGTATTTTTTCAGACATCAGCTACATACTGATGCATGTCCACAGCTGAATAAGCATAATGAAGATGAAAGCTATATCCTGAGGGAAGAGGAGTTTTGAGGGTAGGGAGCATTGGGGGGCAATTTCTAAGTTGCACCTCCCCCAACTTCAAGATGAATTGACGTTGATAGCAGGGACTTGTCAGCAGAAAAGTCTTCCCCCACTTCCAGTCCGGCTGCCTCAGGCGCCTTTCATGTTGTGGTGCCTCACCCGGGAGCAAGTGTCTCCTTCTGTCCCCCTCTCCTAAGCCTCTGTGTCTACAGTCCTTGAGGAAGGGTGTTGGGCAGTACTAGGTTAATAGAAACTTCTCTGTGGTGCCCTCCATCAAGAGACAACCAGGGCACGCCTTGGCTTAGCTATATCTCTCCCCAGGGCCTGGCAAACTGTGACCCAGCTGGCCCTCCAGCCCATGTAACTTATCTTATTTGGTGAGAACTGGAGGCCCGTGTTCTATGTCCTGCAGAGTTAGCAGCCTTAAAGTTCATTTGAAACATAAGTTATGTTATGTGGGGGCTTCACTGAATTTCATCTGGATCCTGTCTACTCAGAAAATCCACAGTTACAACGGTGGTGAAGGTCTTTCCGCTTAGCACTTCCAGAGAACGAGCCTGATGCCCCAGCAAGCAAAGTAATCCTGTCTCCTCAATCTGCAAAAACTGGAAGCATCCCTTTAGCAAAAACTGTTGTTGATATTGTTGTTGTTAGCTGTCCTTGAGTCAATTACCAACTCAAGGCAACCCCATGGACTACAGGATTGGACTATTGTAACCCACTGAGTTCTCAGTGGATGATTAGAGGAAATAGATTACCAGGTCTTTCTTCCTAATCCATCTTAGTCTGGAAGCTGTACTGAAAGCTATTCAGCATCACAGAAACATGACAGCCTCACTGATGCAAGAGTGGTGGGTGTGCATGAGATAACATTGTCCAGGATTCTAACTCCAGTCTCCCCCATGGAAAGTGAGGAACCTACCACTGAACTACCACTTCACCTTCAGCATAAAATAGTCACTCTTAAAACAAATAAAAATAAGATATTGTACTGGCCATAACATCTTTTGGGTTGAGGATTCTGAGGGAGGAGTGGTTGAGATGCCAGTGAGTTGAGGAGACACCCACGAGCAGTTTGATCATAGCATGTGTGGAACATCTTTGGTTTAGTGAAAAGTAGTATGCTTGACATATTTTCTTCCAAATCTATTAAATTATTCATCCATTAAAAACAAACATTCAACAACTGACTACTTCTCATTTGCTCGTTCATTTACTCATTCAATAAATATTTACTGAGCACAGAATTGGTACCACATACTGTCCTGTGTCTCATGAAGAATGTAAATCATAAATACTGATATTTGTTGAATTGTTACAGTACACCGAGAATTACTCAAGATCCCACAATTGCTGTACAGTAGAACCTGGTTCATATACAGGAGCCTGACTCCAGAACCCATGTTTTGACCTCATGTCACACTCAGCTTATGCCTCTTAAAGATGAATAAGATGCACAGACATTAAGACCCAAATCCTGGCCTTGAGGACCTTAGAATTTAGGAAGCTGAAGCTTGGCAGTGCCTTAAAAAAGTTCAGGAAAAAGTATCCAGAACATTTGGAAAAAGGAGAAATGTTTTCTTCTTCTCTGGAGAAAGGGGAAAGGCTCTTTGGAAAGAGTGGAATTTGAGGTGACTCTTGATGGACAAGTATTTTAAGGAAAAGTATTCTGAGCTAAGGAAACAGCACCAGCAAATGACAATGAAAGGAAGCATGGAGGTATGGAGGCAGACAAGGCTAACCAGAGCATATATGGGTGAGAGAGTCATAACCAAAACCAAACTTACTGCCATAGAGCTGATTCCTACTCACAGTGATCCCCGATGGGTCTCCAAGGCTATAAATATCGATGACTACCTCAGTTTTCTTCCACAGAGCAGCTGGTAGGTTTGAACCACTGACCTTCTGTTTAGCAGCCAAATGCCTTAACCACAACATCACTACAGCTCTTTAGGAAGAGTGACAGGGGAGGCAAATACTGGAATGGGAGGCTGAAGCCAGTACGCTTTCAACATTAATCTTTTCTGGGTACCTTCCCAGGTAACATTCATCCTGATAAAGTATATTTTGTAAGCTCTTGCTGTCACCTGACAAGGGTATTTGCTCCATCATGGTGAGGGAGAAGGCATTACCCTAAAGAGCCCATGAGAAAGGGCTTTCCTAAATACTAACAGACTCAAGCAAAATGGTCAAGCTGGGGTTTTGAGCTCATTGCATCTGTAGTGGGAAGCTGTTGTGAGGATAACAGCTCCATAAATCCAGACAAGAGACTGAGGGAAAGGGAAGGTTCCACGGAAACTGTGCCTAGAGGGGCTGAGCCAGGGGAAGCCCCAGCTGAACTGCTGGGTTTGTTGCCTGAGCAGAGGAGGGGAATAGAGCTATGTCCGCACAGGCATCCAGTCTACTTCATTCCACTTTGTGCTCATGGAGCACCATTCTGAGACCTAGCTGACCCCTCCTGGAGCCTGTACGTGGAGGAGAAGAGACACTACACAGAAGGCCAGTGTCGTATTTACCAACATACCTCACAGAACTGGCTGTTCCTTCTCTTTCTCAGCATGGGTCAGTCTCACCTGGGGCCATGGGCTCCAATCTGTGCACCCACTTTAAGGAAGGACAAGGGAATATATGTGCGGAGGGAATGCCTACCCAGTTGTATGATCAATAGTTGATATTCAGCCTATACAAGAGAAGATAGAAGATTAAGTACCATTTGAAGAGATATCTTCAAGGTTTAAAATATAGTCTTTAAATGTTTAAAATATAACAAAACGTAAGCTAGTGGGTACCTCTACCATGTGCTAAGCCTTAATGACATATGTGATGTTCTCTAGTCCTCCCAAAAATACAACAGTACTATAGGCATTAATATTCTTACTTTTCAGCTAAAAAAATCCCCATTTTTTGTGATTAAGAAATTCAATCCCACAACCAACAAGGATGGAGTTACAACTCAGACTCAGATCACTCCGTTTTCTAGCTCCTCAGGCAGCATCCTCACTATAACATGTCTTAAGGTTCTTTTCTAATGACCAAAGGGGACAGATGGGGAAGGACTTGGAAGTAAATTTTTGCTCAATATAAATGACTTTGTCAGAACTAACTGAATGACATTGGACTAGAATACATCCAGCCTGGCTAGATCTCAGAACTCCCTTTTGAAAAATGGACAAGTACAAATGACTCATTCTGCAGCTGTTAGTAGTAGCTCCCCATAATCTATAATACTCTATTGAATAGATCTCCCCAATAGTTCTCTATAATCAGTAACACTCTGTTGGATACATAAGAGATCTCCATCAGTAGCTCTCCATAATCTGTGAGACTAGTGGATAAGTACAGACCTCTCTACCAGATGTCCAAGCACCCCCATGACCTAGCTCCTGCTCCTCTCTCCACCCTCACCAGTCCCAAACCCACTTCCTGTATTCCAGCTCTGCTGAACCATCTGCTGTGCTCCCTCCTAATGGAGAGCCACACCTCTCGGAATTCGTATATTGCATCATATTCCCTCCAACTGGGCAAAACTAGGCTGTCAAGCACCCTACAAACAAATTTTCTTAAATATCTTTCAATATTTATTTGGCATCATGGGAGAAAAAAATACTTCTCTAGCAATGAAAATATTCAGTACATTCTTTTCTAGACCAGTAAATAATGCATCAAATACCATCTCACATTTATGTTCCTTTAAGATATGAGGTCAGTCCTCTAAGTGTGTCAGTGAACAAAGATAATCTACTCAAAATTTCATAGAGAAGATGGAAGTACGCATTCATATGACAAAGACCACAGTCTGCCATAGAAAGCAACTCTGTTCTTGAAGTCTTTCCTCACAGGCATCTTCTTTCGGCAACGGCAAGGCTGAGTCTTCTCTCAGCTCCTCGTTTTCTGGCCTCCACTCACCCAGCACCAGGGTTCTGCCTTTATTTCCCTTTCTAGTACAATGAATTTTGTCCAGAATCTTCTCCTCCTAATTGGGCTTACCCCCTTTATACTAACACTGTGGTCCACTGTTGTCAAAGCTAGTACATTAGGGATGAAATTTGTATGCATGACTAGCAACAAGGATACTATTTTTAAAATATTATGTTAAATTCAAAATGAGGGTTTTATTGTATGCATCCAAAAAGAAGAAAAGATAAATGGAAGCACATATAGAAACCTGGATCAACTGACACCTTATTCTAATTTATGCCATTAATGTTTTGTGCTCCGCATAGAGTAAGGCCCTGGCTACCTGCTGTGGTAGTTAAGATCATGTGTCAACTTGTCTGGGCCTGGCTGACTGGCTGGGCAGCTGGAAGCAGTATTTCCCATGATGAGACTGGTAATCAACTCCATGGTGGAATCTACTGTGAGCAGCTGAGTAGCTAGCTGCCTTAGGGATATAGACTGCTTCCTGTATATAAACAGAAGCCTTGGGAATAGTCTCTACCTTTTTGGCATGCTTGATCCCTGCGTGTAGCCAAGTTGTTGTTCAGCAGCCTGCCATGCCCTGCCAATCTTGGAACTTTTTCTGGACTTGAATTAGTGTCCTGCCATGTTGCTTGGTAACATCAGGACTGTGGCTTTTTACTTGTCAACCTTTGGCTTGTCAGCCTCAGCAGCCAGCAGCTACCTGAGTGAAGAAAAATCTCCAGTTTCAGTGGGCTGGGACAGGAGGCAGAGCTGAAGCCCAAGGTGGAGGGGCTTTCACCCAGACCCTAGAGCCTGGCACTTTGAACTCAGATTTCTAGCTTCCAAAATTGTAAGAGAATAAAACCCCTGTTTGTTTAAGCATCCCATTTGTGGTCTATTCCTGTCAGAGTGGCACTAGGTACCCAAAACACCTGCCTAGCTTGCCTTTACTTAATCCAGTTCTGCACCTGGCAGACTTCTGCTCACAGTACCATACTGAGCTGAATGAAACATCACCTCCTCCATGAAGCCTTTCCGGGCCCTACCCCATCCCAACACCCCCCTCCAAACTTCCCTTCACATTTTCTGTACTTCACAGATTCCAATACTATGATTCCTTTATATTGTTGTAGTTAAGTGACTCTGAGTTGTTTCTGACCCACAGTGGCCCCATGTGACAGAGTAGACCTGCCTCATAGGATTTTCTTGGCTGTAATATGGGAAGAAGCAGATGTTTGCAGGGTGGGTTCAAACCACCAAAGTTACAGTTCACAGCTGAGTGCGTACCTGTTTGTGCCACAAAGGCTTCTCATTTATTTGAAGGCATCTATCAACACTGAGGCATTGGTCAATTTATCTGTCTCCCCCTCTAGACTGACTGTGAACTCTTAAGACAAAGATCTTGTCTGGTCCATCTCTGATTCTGTGTAGTGCCAGAACAAAGACTGAAAAGAATCTGTTTTTTTTTTTTTTTTTTTTCAAGTATGTGTCTAGTTCAACTGAACTCTCCCAACTGCTACTGATAGATGATCCATGCATAGATAGATAGATGCATGAATACATATTCAAATATGTTGCAGTTGTTGTTAACTGCCATCAACTCATGATGACCGCATGCACAGTGGGATCAGAACTTGTCATCCATTGGGTGTGCACTGGCTGAATCACTATCCTTTCTTCACGGGCCACCTTGGTCTGAAAGTTCCACTGAAACCTGTTCAGCATCATAGTAATACCCACACCTCCACTGTGCATTGGCCTGGAATCAAACCCACGATTCCCACATGGAAGGGGAGAATTCTATCTCTAGACCACCACTACCTTCACAGACAAATATATATGTTATATATAAATATGTTCTCAATGTTTTGATTCTAGGCTACATTGGCCGTCAATTGACTTTGAAAGCAAAAT
>NW_006922452.1:607972-635194 GCF_000298275.1 Orycteropus afer afer
CCTTTCACATTGCCAGTGCCGGTAGCAGTTGCCGTGGGGTTAACTGCAGCTCCTGGAGACCCCATGTGTTTCTGTGGAACTGTGCTCCATCGGCTTTCCAATGCCGGGTTTTTCTGCAGTCGATTGCCAGGCCTTTCTTCTGAGGTGCCTCAGGGCAGACTTGAGCTTCTAACCTTGCAATTAGCAGCCAAATATGTTAACTGTACCACCTAGGGACCTGTTTCACATTGTAGAACAACTTTATGCATTCACTCGTTCTTTCATTCATTCAAAGGAGATACGTGTGCCAAGTGTTGGGCTACAGATACAGAGAATACAAATCGCCAACGTGTATGGGATTTATTATGCCCCATAATGAAAATGTATGAGGCACTGGTCATTCAGTGGTGGAATACTCAGCTCCCACTGGGGGGACCCATGTTCACTTTCCATCCAATTCACCTCATGTACAACTACCACCCATGTGTCAGTGGGGGCTTGAATGTTGCTATGATTCTGAACAGGTTCAAGGGGAACTTTCAGACTGAGACCAATGAGAAGACAGCCTGGTGATCTTCTTACAAAAATCAGCCAGTGAAAACCCCATGGCTCAGAGGTCCCAGCCACAACTGATCATGGGAGTGGAATGGTGCAGGATGAGGCAACATTTTATTCCACTGTGTCACTGAGTTAGGGGCAGACTTCATGGCACATCACTACATAACAAAAAATAAAGAGAAAACAAAATCTGGATCATTCTCTATTTCATTGAATCCTCACCAAATTCCAGTGCGTGGGTACTGTGAGCACTAACTACCACCTTGTCGTCGTTGGTTGCCATTGAGTGGATTCCGACTCATGTCACCCCGCGCAAGTCAGAGGAAAGCTGTGCTTCTGGGGTCTTCAGGACTGTGGCCTTTTGGACACAGAACATTATGCCAGTCTTCTGAGGTTCAGGCATGTCTGGGTGGCCAGCACTTCAGCTAGTTAACCGCTTGCATCATTCTGGGACTCTACTGGCAAAAAGAGGGAATGACGTGCTAGTTGGGAATACTTTGTCTTCAAGCAACAAAAAAGAAAAGAAAAGAAAATCAACCCAGTGTGGCTTAAGCATTGAGGGAGACTTATTATCCAACAGAACAGGAAGGCCCAAGGACTGGGGAATTCAGTGACTTAATGACCTGGGTTATTCTCAAATTTTCACTCTGCTTTAGTCCTCAGGCTGGGCCTTCTCCGAGTTGCAACATAGCTGCAGAAATGTCCAGAGATTCTTCTAGACAAAGAAAAAAGCACATCTCTCCTTTGTGTCTTAATTTAAGAGCGAGAAATCAATTGCCATTGAGTGGAATCCAACTCATGGTGATCTCATGCGTGTCAGAGTACAATGTTCTCCGGAAGGTTTCAATGGCTGATTTTTCAGCCTCTCTTCTAAGGAGTCTCTGGACAGGCTCAAACTGTCAACCTTTCCTTAGGCAGCTCAGCGCTTAACCGGATGTGCCCCTCTGGGGCTCCATAACAGCAACCAGATTTCTGTTTTACCAAACAATTGAATACTATAGCCTACCCAAGATGACACATAAAATTAACCATTGTTGTTGTCATTTGGTGCCACTGAGCCAGCTCCAACTCATACCAACCCCTTGTACAACAGAATGAAGCACTACCTGGTCCTGTGCCAGCCTCATGATCCCTGCTATACCTGAGCCCATCATGGCATCCATCCCCTTGAGGGCCTTCCCCTTTTACTGACCCTCCACTTTACCAACTGTGGTATCCTTCTTCAGGGAATGGTCCCTTCTGACAATATGACCAAAGGAGGTGAGACAAAGCCTGCCCATTCTCGTTTCCAAGGAGCATTCCAGTTGCACTTCTTCCAGGACAGATTTGTTAGTCTTCTGATACATGAAAGTTAAAAACTTTAAGCAATAAATATTAGATCTCATGAAAGTCAGAGAACTTGTTACCACAATGTTTCTCTGATTTGTGAAAATCAAATCCACAGAAAGCTCTTTGAAAAGAAACTGTCGTACATAACTGTGGGTGGGTGAGGGTAGGGGGCCATGCAAAAGCTGCTGGAGGGAGAATGGATAGAGTGATATGCCCCCAGCCTTCAGTCTGATGATCTTCTTACACGAAGGCTGATTCTGTGGCCCCACATTTAAGGCCCTAGTCACAACAGCCCTCCTGCTCTAAGTTTGGAGAACACTGAACCCTAAGCCTATCCTGTTTCCTGTCACCAATCTCAGCCCACTTATTCAGTTACCCTCCCTGACTGTAAGTCCTTCTCCATAACAACCATTCATTGGAAGCTACCAACTGACCCATAACATGAAAAGTAGGTTCTACTTTTAAAGGTCATTTGATAAGTTTTTCCGATCAGCTTGGTAGTAAAGAAATTGTCCCCTTGTGCAAATTTTGGAATCCTTTTGTCAACCAGGAGTTGACCTCACACTTACTTGCACTTGTGCATGCACACACATCTGCTTTTGTCCATGTGCACACGCACACACACACTTGCACATGCACACAAAGCTCTTGCTTTGTCATTGCTGAAGGAATCACAGAGCATGCCTGACTCACTCTGCAATTATTTTTCCTCTCCAGGCTTCAGCAAAAAAATTGTGTTTTCATACTTCTTTCAAACCAAGTCCTATGGATCTGCTTAATAAGATTCAGACTTTCATTCTTTCCTTTTCTGGAAATGAAGAAAGAGAAGTCTCTGAGGGTCAGCCCTGCTTGAATTCTCAACAGACTTGACAATGCAAAAGTTCAAACACTATGGCCTCCAGTCATTTTCTAAAACAAACAAAACCAAAGCAAGCCTTGTAAGCTCTTTCATGACTTACATTACTAAAATCTCCTCACTCTCATTTTCTCATTTATTTTTTTTTCCCTCTCCCTCCTCCACATATTCTTCAAAAACATGTGAGTCATGCATACACTTGGAACTCCACTGAAGATTCCCTGCATATCTGTGTGAAATGTCAGTTAGCAAATTAAGGGTAAGTTCTGGTTCAGGAGAGAACTCCAAGTGGAGAGCTGGAGGAAACGCCTCACCAGACCTGGGTTCCCCAGAGCAGGGAGGGCAGGAGGGAGACCAGGATCAGGAGAGAGGAGGCAGCTGTCAAGGACAAAACTCAGGGCCAAGGTCTGAAACAGCATGAGATTTGAGAAAAGGGAGGAAGTTTGGGCAAAGACAAAGTCTTCTGCCCTCCTGTGAGGCTGGTGAGCCCTCAATGGCAGGGGAAGAAGGCAGCATAGTGTGAGGCAGGCAGAAGGCCCAGGGGCAAATCTGACTTAGGAATTAATCCCTACTGTCTTTGCAGCATGGTTAACCAACTGCCACACACCCATACCTCTTCTCTGAGGACCCTCACCACTTCTTGCCTCAATGGACTCACACTGGTCACACTAAGTCCTTTGCAATCCTCTCGAGTGGAATTTGCCCAGTCTCAACGTGTCCTTTCATGTCTCTCAGAATTGTGATCAGCTTTCTGGCTCCCCACTACCTATGTTCTTATGTAAAAATCACTTTCCTCTTGAGACTTAGGGCCTTCCAATATATCAGCCTCTGCCTCCACCCCCCTATACACACTGCTTCCCTAATAGCCTTTTGTCCATATTTCATTTATTGATGACAATGGCATATGGGCCACTCAAAAAAAAGAACAAACTCACTGCCATCGAGTCAAATCTGACTCACCGCAACCCCTCCTTGGGTTTCCAAGGCAGTATCACTACTGAAGTAGATTGCTCAATCTTCCTTCCAAGGAGTAGCTGGTGGGTTTGAACTGCCAGCCTTCTGATTAGCAGTTAAATGGCTTAGCCCCACAGCCTCTGTTTTATCTCCAACCATCCCTAGTGATTTCAACACCCATGATTGCCAAACTATACCATTCAGACGTCTCAGTTCCCCATCCCCTGATCTCTTGTCTCCATGCAGCACTCATTTCCATTCATTACTTAACAAATAGTTGGCCATCATTTATAATTCACCATGAAATGTGCAAGGTGCTTGGGATACAGAAGAGAACACAGCCCCTGCCCCCTAGAGGCTTGTAATCTAATCGGAGAGAGAGGACATAAGAGAGGGGCACATAGGAAACTCAGTCTGGTAGGAAGAGTATGGCAACAGGCCCCTCTTGGGAACAAGGCAGGACTAGCAGTGTTGAGATGACTGGTCATCCATATGGGCTATAGCACATCCCCGTCAGTGGCTTAGAGTTCAACAAAAGGGATCCACCTCCAGGAGAAGATGTGGTGACACTAGAACTAACTACATACCATTGCCATCAAGTCAATTCCAACTCATGAAGATCTCGTGTGTGTTACAAGGGAACTGGGCCCCCTAGGGTTTTCAGTGGCTGATTTTTTGGAGGTGGACCTCCAGGCTTTTCTTCCAAGGCATCTGGGAGGACTCACACCTCCAACTTTCTGGTTAGCAGCTGGGTGCTTTAACCATTTGTACCACCCAAGGATTCCAGAGTCTCGTAACCTGTTGAATTTCAGATGAAGTGTTCAAATGAGGAAAAAATCTTAATAAGCATCAGAAATTGGAGCAGAAGCCCAATGCTAACAACCAGATCTGATTTGTCTCTATAACTTGGCGTCTAATCCTCTGCTGGCTCATAGCAGGTGCTCGGTAAATATTTTTAAACAGTACTCAACCAAGATGAACATAATAAGTATGCTAAAGGTTAGAAGGAGGTACGACGTGATAATCCATGAGATAAAAAGTAGGTTGTCTGGGTATACAGCAAGACCAATTCCAGAGCCCACTGATCTTTGTGGATGGGGCTGCTAAAATACTTCATGACTTGGTTTTCAGGGGCCAGACTTGGCTAAGACCATAGGTGAGAGGGTATGAGTATCAAGAGCTGGATGGATCTAGGGAATTAGAGTTGATACAGGGTCACCAAGCTCAGACGCAGCAAACAAGAGCCTGAAGTAGAGATGAGTTCACCATCCAACAGGAAGCCGCTTCAACACTTTCTGTTGTGGTGAAAACCAACCAGATTCCTGGAATACGGGCCAGCAGACTGTAGAGCAGGGACCTCCAGCCTGGACCCCCAACAAGATCCCAGTACCATAGAAGCCTCAAAGATGACCAGGGCAGCCCCAAGGCTTTTCAGTTTTCCTTGAAATCCTAACCGAGTTTAAGTCTATACAGGCTAACCAAAGTATGCTTGCTTTTGAATGAAATTAGAGCAAACTCAGTGTGCTAACACTGGTCATGTAGATCAGAAACTATGATTAGAGGTTATATATGCATTTGATCAAATTTGAATGGAGAAGTGAATCAAATATTTATTATTAAGAGCAGTTTGCTTGACAAAATCTTTCAAAACATGTTGTACTTAGCAGGTCGTTAATAAAAAGGGCCCCTTTTGTGTAGAAAGCTTGGAAAAAGTTTGACAGGAAGCAAGAAAAAGCTTGTATATTTCATCAGCTCATTATATGGGGCCAGAAGCATCTCATTCCCTTCTGGGGGAGATTTTGACAATGTGTGTTAATCCTGGGCTCCGCTTCAGGGAGTCACATAGCCTAGGATGTGAAAAGACTGCTTTGCAAATCAAGCACTTACCCTGCTTTTCCTGTACAAAGAGTATTTGGGAGTAATCAAACAGGTAATGAGGCATTCTCATTACAGAAATATTCCCACCAGGTATTTCTTGCCCACGGTTCTTCACATCATTTAATAAGAACACAAGCTTTAGATATTAACAAGTCTGAATCTGAAACACAGCTCTCCCACTTATTATGCACAGGACTTTGAACAAATGTATCAGTGAAGAGATACAGCTACAAGTATAAAAAATGCCAATAAATAACCAATAAAGTAAGGTTATTTGTTTTGTTTTGTTTTTGTTTTTCTCTCATAAAACAGGAAGTTGGATACAGTAGTGTAGAGATGGAGAAATTCCTTAAGGGTGTCCTCAAGGAACTGGGTTTTAAGTCAATTACTGCTCCACCACCCTGTGTGCATGTAGTTTTCATCCTCTTTGTGGCATGCTCATTGTTACCCATCCATCCATTACATTCACATCCAGGGAGGAAGAGTAAAGAAGGAATAAGGTCTGAAAACACACACCTAAATCAATCTATCTCCTTCTTTCAGAAAAATGTCATTCTGTTGGTTTCTGCTTGTACACTTTCACTGAAATATTGTATGAATTTAGATAAAAATCAATTGATATTTAAAGAAAATATTAATCAAGTAAATAAATATGAAAAATTTTCTAATGGAAATAAAGATGCTAAAGTTAAAATGTACTAAATCCTATTGAAACCCATCCTATTTAAAAATATGGATGAAAGAAGGGAAGAGGAAAGGGAGGAGGGAAGGATGGAAGGAAAGAATAGAGAAAAGGAGGAAGAAAACTGGCCACTCTTGTAGTTTTGAAAAGTGGCCCATAAAGATGAAAAGGAGATCAAGCATTTGTCTTGCCTTTTCTATACAAAGAGTATTTAAGGTTAATCAAAGAGATATTGAAGTCAAGCTAAAAAAAAATGAAATGAAGAATGATACATATAGAAACTCAACATATTGTGAACCCTAATGAAACAACGTATCTAGGCAGTGATCATGAATGGCTGCTAATATCACAGAAAGAGAATCTGTTAGTCATGCTGGAAATACACCACCATATATGCAGTATTCATGTCCAGACTCCAACCTGAGTCTATCAAGCCTCAAGATCTATCTACCAATTTGCAGGAAATAGAGTGGCAGAAAAACTCGTTAAGTGATGCCACAGGGATTCAATCAGCAAAATCTAGAATGTGAGAAATGTTGCTGGGCAAGCAGCTACTTTCTTCCACAAATAATTTGCAAGCAAAAAAAAAAAAAAGAAGAAGAAGAAGGGTGGGGGTAAAAAGAGAACCAAGAGACTTAAAAGAATCTGAAGCACACCCAGCAATTGCAATATATGAAGCTTATTTGGCTACTGATTGAAAAATTACAGCAAGAATATGAAGTAATTGGGGAAATATAAACACTGATTCAATATTTTGTTATTTTAAGTAATTACTTTTAATGATTTAAATAGAAAAATAGTATTGCCATCAAGTTTCCTTGAACAATCCTTACCTATTAAATACATACTGAAATCTGTATGGATTAAATTATATGATATCTGGGATTTGCTCCAAAATAACCCAGATGGAGAAGGGGGAGCAGATAAGACACAGATGAAAGAATATTGGTCATGAGTTGATAATTGTTGAAATTGAATCATAAATCCATGGGTTTATTATAATACTCCACAATAATATTTTAAAATACTAACTAATCTCAAATTGAGTAACATTAGACAAAAGCACCATTGAACTCAAAACGCACCAAGTAAGGAAGAAGCCATTCAGGTTGAATCACTTCTTTGTCTAGCTATCTAACTTTTCTCCCCCATGCTGTAATAAGGAGGGCCTGTAGTTGATACCAGAATCACTGAAGGTCCTTATGCTGAAAGTAACAGTATAACAAAAGTATAATTTTTCTGTCAGAGCTTTGTATCATCTTCACAAAATTCTGCCTTTAAACATCTCTTCAAATTTTATTAAAAATAACTAAACTGTGTGATTCTACTTGACAATAAAAATCAATAGATGAGCTCCAAATGTTCAAAACCATGTACATCACTGCTTACTAGATTATTTTGACTTTACAAAGATCCTTTTTTTTTTTTTTCTGTCTAGATTGGCTCTAGTTACACAAATGGGATTGTATTCCACTGTATTTTCACATAATTATGAGTTTTAAATGAAAAAAAAAAAAAAAACAACTCTGGAGAAGTAAGATAATTTGAAAGATATGTTGATTAAATTTGTTCATGCTCTTAGTCAACAATGATTTGCGTGGCTCCACTCCATGGGTATTGTCCTGAGTTCTGTAAAGACAGTGTTGAGGAAAAACAGTAAGGAGTAGCCTTTGCTGAAAGAGTTTACAACTTAGTAGGGGAAGGTAGAGCATGTATTGAAGGTACCCATGAATAAATGTAAAATTACAACCTAAGACCAGAGCTCTGGTAGTGTAGTGCCTAAGGTATTTGACTGCTAACCAGAAGTCTGGTGGTTCAAACCCACCAGCTCCTCCTTGGAAGGAAGGTTGGGCAATCTACTTCTGTAGTGATAATGCCTCAGAAACCCAAGGAGAGGTTGCTATGAGTCGGGGGCAACTCAATGGCACACAACAACAAGACCAGAAGGATATACATATAGACAAGAATAGATTATAGGCCACCAAGACCAATAAAATTGAATGTCCATAAATAGGCTCATATATTTATGGACAACTGATTTTTTATAAAGATACCATGCCCATTCAATGGAGAAAGAATAGTCTCTTCAACAAATGGTCCTGGAACAACTGGATTTCTATGTACAAAAGAATGGAATTCAACTAAGATCTCACACCATATTGGAAAATTAATGCAAAACAGATCAATGTCTTAAATGTAAGAGCTACACTCATAAAACTCTTAAAGGAAAAACATGAAGTAAAGTTTCAGGACCTTGTCTTTAGCAACTTATTCTTAGATATGATGCCAAATGCACAAGCAATAAAATGAAAAGTGCTAAATTTGACCTTATCAAAATTTAATGAAAAAAAAAAAACCTTCATACATCAAAGGACATTATCAAAGAGTAAAAAGACAATCTACAGAATGGGAGAGAATGTTTGGAAATCATTTATCTGATAAGAATTTAATATCCAGAATACACAAAGAACCCCTATAACTCAAAACCAAAAAGATAACCCAATTTCAAAAGGAGCAAAGGACGGGAATAAATATTTCTACAATGAAGATATACAAATGGCTAATAAGCACATGAGAAGGTGCTCGGCATCATTAGTCATTACGGGAATGAAAATCAAAACCACGGTGAGATACATCACACCCAATAGATAGGTAGGTAGGTAGGTAGGTAGACAGATAGGCAGGCAGGCAGACAGACAGAGAGCAAGTGTTGGTGAGAATGTGGAAAAGTGGAATTTTTGTGCATTACTGGTGGGAATGTAAAATGGTGCAGTCATGCTGGAAAGTAGTTTAGCAGTGCCTCAAAATGTTAAATACGGAATTACCATATGACCCAGCAATCCCACTCCTAGTAAATACCCAAAGAAATTGGAAGCAGGGACTCAAACAGATACTTGTACCTCATCATTCATTGCAGCATTAGTCATGTCAGCCACAAGGAGGAAGCAACCATAGGGTTCTTCAACAGATGAACAGATGTCCATAAAATGGATAATTATTCAGCCATAAAGAGAAATAGATATAGCCTTGATACACGCTATGACATGGACAAGGAGCCCTGGTGGTGCAATGGTTAAACATTCTGCTGCAACCCGAAAGGTCAGAGTTTTGAACTTACCAGGCAGGCACTTCACAGGAGAAAAGCCTTGGTGAATTGCTCCGGTAAAAATGTATAGCCTACGAAACCACATGGAGCAGTTTTCCTCTGTCCTATAGCTCTGGTAGCATAGTGCCTAAGGCACTTGACTGCTAACCAGAAGGCTGGCAGTTCATACCCACCAGCCACTCTTCGGAAGGAAGGTTGGGCAATCATACTTCATAGTGATACTGCCTTGGAAACCCAAGGAGGGGTTGCTATGAGTCGGGGCCAACTCAACGGCAAATAACAACAACAAATAGAGTACTCTGGTGGTCTGATGGCTCTATTAGGAACTCTGGTTGTGCAGTGGTTCAGGTATTGGGCTGCTAACCAGAACATCAGTGGTTCTAACCCACCCTGTAAAGATTTACAGCCTTGGAAACTTTTTAGGGCAGTTCTACTCTTTCTTAAAAGATCACTATGAGTCTAAATCAACTCAGTGGCAGGGAGTTTGGTTTTTTGTTTCTTTATAGAGCTGCTATGAATCACAATCAGTGGCACACAACAATAAAAGCACAACATGGATGAAACTTGAAAACATTATGGTAAGTGAAATGAATCAGACATAAAAGGACAAATACTGCATTATCCGACTTACATGAAGTATCCAGAATAGGAAAACGCATAGAGACAAACACAGATTACTGGTTACCAGGGGTTGCAGGAGAGGGGAAAGGGGAGTTATTGCTTAAAAAAAAAAAAAAAAGGAAAGAAATGAAAACTAATTTATGGCATAGGATAAATGCCACAGAGGATAGTTACATAGCCATTGAAGTGGGGGCACTATTACTGGCTCACAGCATCCATTATATCTCTAAAGCAATCTCAGTTTTGTTTTGAACGCCATCTCTCCTCTACATAGTCATGTGACTCATGGTTACTAATGCCTTTTCCACTTCTAATGGTGGATCCTAATTAGTCAACACTGCCCTGACCACTATTACTGTTCTAGGGAGACGTCTGGTACAGAAAACGTTTTGGCCCAATCCTACTCAAGTAGAACACTCATATTGCATTGTTGGAGCAGAAGGAAACCAGAATCACATTGGCTCCATTGCTGCTGGCAGCCATATTGTGATCATGAGGGAGCCACTTTCAGGGTGAAGCCATTGAGAACACAATCATGAAGTAGCATGATCAGAGAAGGAACTCACTGGCATTGTTGACTCATCAAAACAACCACCTCTGCAACCTTTCCTACTTCTGGACTGCCTGTCATGCAAGATAGTACATATCCTTTCTTTCTGATCATTCAGACAGAAATATAATATCTGAAGCAATCATGCTATAAACCAAAACCAAACCCACTGCTGCCGGGTCAATTCCAAGTCATAGCAACCAGATGACATAATGCTATGTTGTTGTTGTTATGTGCCGTCGAGTCAAACCCGACTCATAGCGACCCCTCCTTGGGCTTCCGAGGCAGTATCACTACGGAAGTAGGATTGCCCAACCTTCCTTTGCTATAGGAGGAATTAATAGGAGTCATTGACCTAGTTATACAGCTCAGGAAAAGCAGGATGCAGGCGGAGGTACCAGCAAAGGCCCTCTAACAAAAAAAAAAAAAAAAAATCATAATTCCTGCCAGACGTTCCAGGAAGTGAAAGAAGGGCAGTCTGGCAGAAGCCGCTGAACTGTTTTGTGGTACAGGGAGGCCATGACCAGATACGCTATCAAGTAGATACTACAATGTGAGAATTGAGAGGAAGGACGAAGTGAATTTGGAGAAATAAGTGTTTTTGGTGAAATCATAGTACCTTAGACTAGGGTGGGAGTTGTGGCGATAGATAAAAGTGGACAAATTCATGAGTTTTTTCAAGGCAATATCAGTGTAACTTGGTGCTGCATCAAATGTAAGTTGTGGAAGATAAACGTGTGAGGCAGAGGGAGGAGTTGGGGGTGACTTAAAAGAATTTAGATGTAGCAGAATGAATGAATGATGAGTTTTCAGTGTAGTAAGGAGAGCCAAATTAGAGAAGAAAGATCTTGACCTATGAGCAAAGATAGGACTAGTATCTGTTGTTGTTGCTGCTGCTGCTGTTGTTGTTGTTAGTTGCCATTCAGTCAAATCTGACTCATGGGACCCCTAACATAAACTTAATTTGAGTTCTCAATTATAATTGACAATGAAAACAATGAACCTGTTGCTATCAAGTTGATCCTGAATCTTAGTCATCCTATATGACAGAAGCAATAGTGAGTGTGATGGTTATGTTTGTGTGTCAACTTGGCTGGGCCTGGTCGAGTGGCTGGGCAGCTGGTAGTAGTTATTCCCCATGATGAGACTGGCAATCAACTCCATGCTGGGATCTACCACGAGCAGCTGAGTAGATGACTTTGGCATGTGGTCTGCTTCCTATATATAAGGAGAAGGCTTGAGAATGGTATCTAGTCTATGGCACGCTTGGACCCTGCAAGTATCCATATCATTGCTCAGCAGCCTGCTATGCTCTGCCGACCTTGGACTTACAGTGGACTTAAGTTAATGACCTGCCGTATGGTTTGGTAACATCAGGACTGTGTCTTTTTACTCGTCAACCTTGGGCTTGGCAGCCTCTGCAGCCAGCACCTGTCTGAGTGAAGAAACACCTCTAGCTTCAGTGGATTGGGAGGAGGAGGCTGAGCTGGACCCCAAGGTTGAGGGGCTTTCACCTGCCCCTAGAGCCTGCACTTTGAACTTGGACTTAAAGCTTCCAAATTGTAAGAATAAACTCCTGTTTGTTATGGCCATACCATTTGTGGTATATTCATGTCAGAGTGGCACTCGGTAAGAACAGTTAGCATTTATTATATGACAGAAATTATACAGATGCATTTTATATTTATTATTGTGGCAGATTTTATTTTCCATGGGCACTGCTGGTTCATACTGTATTTTCCAAGGTGCAATGGTAGAATTCTCATCTTTCATGGAGGAGATCTATGTTCCATTTTAGGTCAATGCACTTCATGTACAACATATTTTCCAAAGATGTCACAACTGTATTTCTCATCCTATAGGTTCTTCTGCAATGTGACCTTGCCATTGCTCCCATTGAGACATGATGTCCTTGTCTCCATCTTTAATTTAGATGGAATTGTGACAGCTTTAATCAATCAAATATGACAGAAGTGATGCTATTTTACTTCTCAGTTTAAGTCATAAAAAACTATACATCTTCTAACAGATTTTCTTGGGATGCTCATTCTAGGGGAAACCAGACCCCTAATATGTGGCCATCTACTCTGAGACCACCAAGTTAAAGAGGCCACATACAGATACTTTGGCTGTCAGACCAAGCTGATATCCCAGCCAACCATGAACAAGAATTTATCAACCATGTAAGTGAGCCACCTTGGAAATGGATTCTTCCACCCTAGTCTGATCACCCCAGCTGATGTAACAAGGATTGGAAATTAGCTGTCTCCATCAAGCTTTGCCCAAATGGAAGGCTTGTGTGAAAAATAAAAAAGTATTTGTTGATCTTTTAAAGCACTAAGTTTTGGGGGTGGCTTGTTCTGCTCCCCCATGATTGTATTGATGAAGAAATTAAGACTGAAAGAGATGAATTTAACTTGTCCAAGATCACAGAGCTAGTGAATGCAGAGCCAGAATTCAAGCTAAACTTCTCTGACTCTGAGCCTGCGTTATTTCCTAAATTTCATTTCTTAAATCTCACCTTTTTGGTCCCATTCCAAAATTCAATTGCTGTTTTTATTCAAAATCTTGCACCTCATCCCAAAATATAGGTTCAATCCCTAACTTAACCACAGGCAATTTGAGAGTGATCTGCTCATCTTCAGAGCAACAACTCTCCAATAGAAATAAAATATGGACAATTGCAAGTGCTTGAAAAAAGAATTTTTTTTCCTGCCCCCATCCCTCTTCCCAAGCAGTAGGGAATTGATATGAAATTAAAACAGACAACTTCCATTTTCTTTCAAGAGAGATTTATGACCACTGTCTACAGAATTCCAAGCCTTGAAGTGAACTGTAAAACAAAATGTTTAAAAATAATATATTTAAAGCAAAGCAGTGTTATGTGTAATTAATGTAAAAATGATCAGAAGTGATAGTTGCTGAGTAAAAGTAAAAAAAAAGAGAAATTTGAGCTGTCAGGGTAATGGCATTTCACCAAGCACTAATCTGTCAGCAAAGAGCACGGAATCAAAGGAAGAAGCAGGCATATTAATGGCTACAGAGTAACTTTCTTTTACTAATCAGATATTGTAAAGTGGAACTTGATCTTCATTGCAACTGTCATTGTCCCAACTCTTATGGTTTCATCTCAACACCCCTTCAGCCTCTGCTCAGCTTCATCATCACCGGTACTGCACCAGACATTTCATACCTCTTCCTCATCCCATCTCCTCCTCATTCCCAGTACCACTCTTTCTTCCTGGAATAGTCACCACCAGCCCCATGTCAGGATAAAGCTTACTCATACTGCAGGTTTTCACTCATAGACTAGCTCCATGGAGTTAGCTCCCGGGAGGTTTTCCAAACAGAGATGGAGTATTTTCACTCTGGGTTTCCACACACCAGCAAACTTAGTTCAGTGAAAGCTTTACAATCAGCTGGTCAAGCAATATTAATGTCTACTATGTGCCAACACTTCTAGATACCATAGCCAGAATAGGGAACAAGACAATCTATGACCCTACTTCCAGGAGACATACCTTAGATCAATGCTTCTCAACCAGGGTGATCTGATGCCTCAAGGGACATTTGGCAATGTCTGGAAACATTTTCCCTTGATGAGCCTTGGAGGAGTTCTACTGGCATCTAGTGAGTGTTGGCCAGAGATGCTGCTAAACGTCCTGAAACACGCAGAGCAGCACCCCCCAAGAGAGAATCATGCTGTCCAAAATGATAGACAAATAAACAAGATCATTTCAGCAACTAAGAGCCAGACAAAGGATAAAAAAGAAGAGTGTGTTAGAGTGCTGGGGCGGAGAGAGGAAGACTGCCAATAATTGTTTCCTAAGGGTCTTGTATCACAATACCATAAAGTGGGTAGCTTGTAATTGAACTTAACCGACTGCCAATTCCAACTCATAGTGACCCTATAGGATAGAGTAGAAATGCTCCATCAGGTTTCCAAGGCTGTAAATCTTTACAGAAGCAGACTGCCACAGCATTCTCCCATGGAGTGCCTGGCTGGTTTGAATCACCAACCTTTCAGTTATCAGTTGAGAGCTTTAGTCATTGATCCACCAGGGTTCCTGGTAGATCATAAGAACACAAATTTATCATCTCACAGTTATGGAGGCTTGAAGTCCAAATCAAGGTGTGGGCTGTGTTGATTCCTTCTGAGGCCTCTGAGAGAATAAATGTTGTTGTTGTTGTTGTTGTTATGTGCCATAGATTCGGACTCGACTCATAGCGACCCCCTCCTTGGGTTTCCGAGGCAGTAACACTACAGAAGTAGATTGCCCCATCTTCCTTCCAAGGAGTGGCTGGTGGGTTTGAATCGCCAGACTTCTGGTTGGCAGTCAAGTGCCTTAGGCACTATGCTACCAGAGCTCCTGAGAGAATAAACAGAGTATTGGAATTAACTCGAAGGCAGTGAGCTTAGTTTTTGGAAGGAGTGATCAGAGATACTCTTTGTTTCTGGTAATTCCAGGTGTTTCTTGGCTTGCAGAAACAGCATCCCATGGCCATTCTTTCTCTGTCTTCTTGTCTCCATGTATCTTTTCTTCTTTTATTAGAACATTAGTCATAAAGAATTAGGCATAACCTACTCTACAAAATCCCCATGTGAACCTAACTGTTAATTGCTTCTGAGATCCCATTTCCAAACAGCATCCTATTCACTAGTTCTGAAGGTTAGGACTTCGGTGTATTTCTGCAGGCACACAGTTCAATCCATAGCATGCTCTAGAGAGACAGAGAGTAGAGATTGGAGAAGCTGACATTCTTACTTGAACAGCCTGGTCCCGGTGTCTGTGGAACATCTACTGCTTCTATGGGTGTTATAGAAACTAAGAACTTCTGATACTGAGTGAATACTAAATGATAAGGAGTGGATCAGGAAGGCGCTCTTGTGGTCTAACAGTTAGGCTCTTTGGCTGCTATCCAAAAGATCAATAGTCTGAACCCACCAGCAGTTCTGCAGAAGAAAAATGAGGCAGGCCACTTCCATAAAGATTTACAACCTTAGGAACTGATTGGGGGTCACTTCCTTCTTCCAAGTCTGTCTTAGTCTAGAAGCCCCACTGAAAGCTGTCCACCATGGGTGACCCTGCTGGCATTTGACACACCAGTGGCATAGCCTCCAGCCTCACAGCAGCACACAAGCCACCACAGTATGACAAACTGACAGGCGAGGGGTGGTGGGGGTCACTAGGAGTCAGAATTAACTCAGTGGCAGTGAGCTTAGTTTTTTGGAAGCAATGATCAGAGATACTCTATTCATTCTCTCATTTAATTCACCCCTTATGAATTTCTTGATTTCCCAAATTGTAGTTGAGAACATGGTTTGGGTTTGTATTTCTTATAAAATGCTTAGCACATTTATGCGCATAATTGAGTGAATGAATAAAAAGGAATGAATGATCTTTACAGAACATGGAAGATAAATTCAGAGGTGAAAGTGACAATCTTAATTTCCTAGGGTTACAGTAATAAAATACCACAATATGATTGGCTTTAAATAAAAGGTTGTTTTGTTTTGTTTTGTTTTTGTTTTTGTTTTTTTTGACGATTTGGGAAGCTAGAAGTCCAAATCAGGGTATCAGCCATGTTGATTTCTCCTGAGGGCTCTGAGGGTGGAATCTTCTCATGACATCTTCCTCTGTGTGACTGTCTTTGTAAGACACAATTAATGTATGATTAGGACACACGTTACTCCCATATGACCTCATGAACTTACCTGATAACATCTTCAAAGAAAGACCCTATTTCCCCAAGCAAGGTAACTTTCACAGATACAAGAGGGAGGGCTTCAACATATCTTTTGAGGAAACACAATTCTTTTCATAAAGGTGACTTAAGGCAGAAAGAGGTGAGGTAGGGGAAACACTAATGTTTCTAAGCCTAAAGAGTTTCTGCTGCAAATGAGATGTATACTAACAAAGACTCACTTAATAATACCAACTATATAGCACTTCATAAAATTAGAGGCAGCTGCGGCAGCTGCAGCAGTGGGAAATCGAGTGAAGCGTTTGGGGATTCTGCAGTCCAGTTCCCAATTGCTATCAGGTCAACTCTGACTCATGATGGTCCCATATGTATCAGAGCAGAACTGTGCTCCATAGAGTTTTTAGGGGCTGATTTTGAGAAGCAGTGCACCAGGGCTTTCTTCTCAGAAAGGTGGGGGGACTAAAACCTCCAACTTTTTAGTTGGCAGTGAGCACATTAACCGTTTTCACCATCAAAGGGATCCATTTTAGAAGCCACACTTCCTTTACCATTCTTCTCTGGTTCCTCATCTGAGAAATAAGAAATGGTTATAAACTCTCGCATTTTCCCAGGGCCTTGCAGCAACTAAATACCTTCTTATGCTTGACCAAATGTGAACCACTCTTTAACCTTGAGGAGAGAGGATAAGCACTATTGCTTCACCTGGGGAATTTGATTAGTTGGAATGGGCTTAGATTTCTCATCTATTACATATTAATTATATCAGTACTACTTACTTCCTAGTAATAATTATAACATTACTACTTACTTCCTTGAGTTGCAAAATTAAAAGATTCTATGGGCAAAATGTTGAATGATGCAAGAAGCATCAAAAGAAGATGTAAGGAAGACACAGAGTCACCACACAAAAAAGAACTGGTTGATGTTCATCTATTTCAGGAAGAGTCATATGATCAAGAACCAATGGTATTTAATGAAGAAGTTGAAGCTGCATTGAAAGAATTGGTGAAGAACAAGGGTCCAGGAATTAACTGAATATCCATTGATATGTTTCCACAAACAGATGCCATGCTGGAGGCACTTACTCTTTCATGGCAAGGAGTTTGGAAGATACCTACCTGACCAACTGACTGGAACAGATCCATATTCGCATCCATTCCAAAGAAAGGTGAACCAACAGAATGCAGAAATTATTGAACAGTATCATTGATATCACACACAACTAAAACTTTGCTGAAGATAATTCAAAAATGGATGCAGCAACATATTGACAGAGAAAGTCCAGAAATGCAAACTGGATTCAGGAGAGGACATGGAATGAGGGATATCATTGCTGATGTGAGATGGATCTCAGCTGAAAGCAAAGAACAACAGAAAGATGTTTGCTTGTGTTTTATTGTTTATGCAAAAGTATTCAACTTTGTGGCTCATAACAAATTATGGGTAACATTAAGAAGAATGGAGATTCCATAGCACTGTTTTGTGCTCATGAGAAACTTGTACACAGAACAGGAAGCTGTTGTTTGAACAAGGGGATATTGCATGGTTTAAAATCAAGAAGGATGTGAATCAGAGTTGTTTACTTTTACCATACTGATTCAATCTGTATGCCGGGCAAATAATCCAAGAAGCTGGACTATATGAAGGAGAACACAGCATCAGGATTGGAGAAAGACTCATTAACAACCTCCAATATGCAGACAACACAGCCTTGCTTGTTAAAAGTGAGGATGACTTGAAGCACTTACTGATGAAGATTAAAGAATAGTCTGCAATATGAATTACACCTGAATATAAAGAAAACAGAAATCCTCACAACTGGACCAATAAACAGAATCATAGTAAATGAAGAAAAGATTGAAGTTGTCAAAGATTTCATATTACTTGGTTCCACAATCAACACCAATGGAAGTAGTAGTCAAGAAATCAGACATCACACTTCATGGCCAGAGCCAGCTACCCAGAGGGAGCAAGTAGATGGATCTGTGGGCTCAGTACCATGGTGGCAAGGGACATCAGGCTCAATCGGCATAACATACTACACAAAAATGTTGTTCCACACCCTACTTTGGCGAGTAGCAACTGGGATCTTGAAAGCTTGCAAGGACACATCTAGAAGCAATAATGGGTCTCTCCTTGTCCAGGCAAGAAGAATGAAGAAAACAAAAGATGCATGGAAACCATTAGTCCAATAGACTGGTACACCATGCAACCATCAGCCTATACAACTATGAGACCAGAAGAACTGGATGGTGCCTGGCTACCACTGTCAACCACTCAGAGGGAGATCTATGTAGGAGATCCTGGATAGAGTGGGAGAACAATGTGGAACAAAACTCAAAATTATTTAAAAAAATAAAAAGGGTGGGGGCCAAGTTTGCTGGTCTGATAGGGCCTGGTGGAACTCCAGAGACTATGGCCCTTAGCTGTCCTTCAGGTCTGAAATTGAACCCACACCTGTGGCTTCCAGCCAAACAAAAGACAGGCATATCAACTGAACATTTACATTAGGTAGATACACTCACTGGAGAGATCAATCATGGGATAATAGAAAGGCAGTGTGTGCACAGGGAGACAGCTCAGGGGGTAGGAGTACATGAGAGGGAAGGACACAGGGAAGAGGTGGCTATGGGGAGCAAGTGGGAGGACAGCTGTTGCCTTGTGGGAGATTGCAGTCAATGTCATGAGACAAAGTGTATGTGAACTTCCGTATAGAAGATGAATTTGCTCTGTGAACTTTCACTCAAATCACAATAAAATTTAAAAAAAAAAAAAATCAGACATCATATTGCACTTGGCAAATCTTCTGCAAAAGACCTTTTTAAAGTGCTGAAGAGCAAAGATGTCTCTTTGAAGACTAAGGTGCACCTAACCCAAGCCATAGTATTTTCAGTAGTCTCACATGCATGTGAAAGCTGGACAATGAATAAAGAAGACCAAAGAAGAGTTGATGCTTTTGAGTTGTGGTGTTGGCAAAGAATACCAAAAGTATAGTGGGCTGCCAGAAAAGTGAACAAATCTGTTCTGGAAAAAGTGTAGCTGGAGTGCTTCTTGGAAGTGAGAATGGCCAGACTTTGTCTCACCTACTTTGGTCATGTTTTCAGAAGGGACTATTCCCTGGAGAAGCACATCATGCTTGGTAAAGTAGAGAGTCAGTGAAAAAAGCGATGACCCACAATGACATGGATTGACACAGTGGCTGCAATGATAGTTTCAGGTACAGCAACGATTCTGAGGCTGGTGCAGGACCGGGCAGTGTTTCATTCTGTTGGATACAGAGTGGGTGTAAGTTGGATCCAACTCAACGGCACCTAACCACAACTTACCTCCTAGGTTAGGTTCACATAATGTAAGGTATGTGAAGTGCCTGACACATAGCAGGGCCTCAAGCAATCTTTAATAAATAGATGAGTAAATTACCTGGAACATGTATAGCCTCCAGTTCTCCTCTTAGACTCACAGTTTCTTCTAATATTTAACAAAAAATTACTCAATTCTCCATCCTATATGTTTCTGCAGAAAAAGGAGACTCCTCCTGAATAATGTGTGAGTTGTATCAGGTGAGAAAGAATTCCCAGCACACCTAGCCTCTGCTCCGAGTCCCTCTGCTCCAATTCCTGCAGCCTATGTGAGCATCCTATTTATGCTCCTACTGGCTAACTCTTGATTACTCTACATCTCTTCATCCCAAGCATGGGCATAGGCCTCTCTCCTTCATTTCTCAAAGCACTCAAAACACAATGCCGTTGTGAACGGTAGATACTACTGAAAGCTTCTAGAGCTCTCAAAGGACTTGCAGCATGAGATAGAAGAGAAATTCATCCTCAGACATCACAAATTCTAACACACATCAGTCAATCTCTCCCAGGTCATCTGTCTTCTGGGGTGTATATCCACTGTCACAAGGCTGGGACCCACACTTTCACAGCAGGTCCTCTGTCCCATCACTTGCCCCCACCCATTGCCCAGTCCCCTCCCCTCCTCAATATCCAGCTTTCTAGTCCCTATCCTCCAAGTTGCTAAGATCTCTTTTTTAACATATCAGATGATTTTAGATCCCTTTCCTCAATTTCTCCATTCCAAAGATCCAAAAATAAAACCCAAGGGCTTTATTTTTATAGTCAAAATACTCACTGAATAATAAGGATAAATTTTGCCTTCTCTCCCCAGACTGAGAAAAGACTGCAGCTTGATTTTATATAGGAATTCTTCCTTCACACTTCACACAGTAGTTCCTTAATAATGATCAATTTGTGTGTGTGTAAAAATTGGGAAACTGAGACCAGAGAAATTAATTTACCAAAGCACTGTTCTATTAAAGTGACATGGAATGTCAACCTCCTTGGAGAAAAGCTCCAAGTAAGTGGCTCACCTGGATCAGAACCAGGTCTTGTGACTCAGCACCCCTCTAGCTGAGTCTGGGAATGCCTAAAGGAGATTTCCATACCCAGCAGAGACTCCAGCCCTTTGGGGAAACTGCTGTGCCAGCTAAGTGTCTCATTCTGTTCCTGAGACGTTCATTCAGATGAGAAACTTCTACCTTCCTTTATCATCATACTGAGCATTATCCTTCTTTGAACCTTTTTTGAACTGACTTTACTGATTATCCACCACATTCTCTATTCATTGGAGTTCTTAGATGCAAGCAAGAGAGGCAGACACTGCCAGTTTAGACAGAAAAAGGAACTTACTAAAGGGTATTTGTAGTTAATTGGGGGAGAAATGTGTGCCAGTTTGCTACCATAAGGATTACAGCCTTGGAAACTCTCTGGGGCAGTTCTATTCTGTCCTATAGGTCCTCTATGAGTTTGAGTAGACATGAAGGCAATGGACTTGGTTTTGGTTGGTAGTTCATGGAATTTTAGGGAGGGATGGAGAACCAGGCTTGGACCTACATAGCCAAAAGTTATATTAAAAAAAAAAAAAAAAAAGTCAACTCTTAAGAAAATCTGGAATTCCTTGAGTGAATGGGCTGCAGATGGAGCTAATGGGAAGAGGCCAATACTGTAAGCATAAGGACCAGGTATGGTAATGCAAGCCAAAGATGATCAAAGTCTGAACTAAGGCAGATGTTACTGAGATGAAAAGTGGGGCACAGACTCAAGAAGCACTTGGGAAGAGATTGACAGCACCGATAGACTGATTATGGTGTTGGCAAAGAATAGTGAAAATAACATGGACTGCCAGAAGAATGAACAAATCTGTCATGGAAGAAGTGCACCTGGAATGCTCCTTGGAAGTGAAAGTGGTCAGACTTTATCTTGCCTACTTTGGTCATGTTGTCGAAAGAGACCAGTCCCTGGAGAAGGATAGCATTCTTGGTAAAGTAGAAGTTCAGCAAGAAAGGGGAAGACCTTTAACAAGAAGGATTGGCATGGTGGCTGCAATGATGAGCTCAAGTATAGAAAACATTGTGAAGATGGTGGACTACTGGGTAATGTTTCATTCTGTTGTATATAGGGTCACTTTGAGTCAGAGCCAACTCAATGGCACTACCAACAACAACAACGACATAAACTGATTAGATGGAATGAGGATAGAGAAGCACTCTGAGACCACTTCGTAATTACCAGCTAGACAATGGAATAGATGGCAGTGTTACTGGCTGCGTAGGGAATACAGAGGGAGGGCATGAGAGCACTCTGGGAACGCTGAGGTTTAGATGACTGTGGTACTTCCCTATGAAGACAGCCAGTAGGCAGATGGACTGAAGCTAAGGGAAGGTATTAGGAAGACAGAGAATAGGGTTATCGGAACTTGCTGGTGTCTGAAATCAGTGGACTACTTGAGTATACCAAGAATAAATTGTGGAGGAGAAGAATGGGTCAAAACCGGACCTAAAGTCACCAATTCAGCCCAGTTTTCATGATGCCTTTCCTAGTTTTTAAACTAAATGACTTGCATCCAAGAAACCCCCTCCAACCTGGGCAAACTAGAATGCTTGGCCCCCCCTGCCTAGAACCTACTATGTATTAGTAATAAATAATATTAGAAAGAGATTATTTGCTCAAGATCATCTATCTACTTGGTTTGTAAAACCATGACTGGAATCCAGGCCTCCAAAGGCCCAGGCCGTTGCACAGTCTTCTACTTCTGTCACATAAGTGTTAAATGGAATAAAATGTACAGGAGAGCCAAGTACTAGGGGCCAAATCCAAGACTTCTGATTCACAAGGTGTCTGACCTAGGGCCACCCAATAACTCCCTCTGAGCTTTGCTTTCCTCACCTAAAAACAACGGTAATATATGCATACTCCCTTATCCCAGGATGAAATGTTGGACTAAATAAAAACATAAAAGTAATGAAAGATAGAGATTCTGCCAGAAAAGTGACAAGAGAAGAGAAGAGCCGTAGACTAGTGGACTTCCTCCCAATTTTGGATGCTAATCCCACGGGTATTGGGTTATCCCACGGCCCAACCTTTACACTGGTTTAAAAAGCTTAAACCTCATTAAATATCCTCACCACTCCTTTGAAAAATATGATCCCACTACTAAAAATGTCTGGAGTAAAATACATTTCCCCAGAAAATGCTGGTGGATTTATCACAACTGAGCCATTCATCTATTAAAAGGCAGAGAGGCATTAATTGCCAATTGCTCACTTTATGGGAGAAAAGAAACGAGAAGCCTAATAAGCTTGGTTAATTTTTTTTTTTTTTCCTTTTATAGCTCCAGCAACTGCACTAAATATTCGGTCTGCTTTTCTTATGCAGTTTGGAGACTGCTCTGAACTTCGGAATTGTTATGAGGATGTCTCCAGGAGGCTGTGTGCTGCTGCCTCAAGTGGAGATACCGGGTAGAGAGAGATTCCGAGAGCTGTGTCCAGGAAAGCTCCCTGTTGGAGATGCACATGATTGCAGAGTGGTGTGCCAAACAATGGGTGTCCCTTAAAAAAAACACCACAAGATGAGAATGTCATCCACAGTGACTTGGCCTAAATTGTTTCAATATATACTACTGTCTCAGTTTCCTAGTGCTCCCAAAACAAAAATACCACAAGTAGGTGGCTTTAAAGAACAGAAATTTATTTTCTCACAATCCTGGAGGCTTAAAGTCCAAATCAGGGTCTCAGCCATGCTAATTCCTTCTGTGGACCTCTCTCCTGGTTTCTGGTTTCTACCAGCAATCATGACCATTCATTCCTTGAAAGTCCTTAGCATCTGTCTTCCCCTTGGGTGTATCTCTGTGTCTGGTCTTTTTATAACCCACAAATGATTAAGTTTAGAATCCACTCTATACTGGCATGACCTCATTAATATAACAAAAGAAAATTCCTATGTCCAAGCAGGGTCATACTTACAGGTACAGGGGTTAAGATTTCAATACACTTTTTTGGGGGAGGGCAGGTACACAATTCAGTCCATAGCATGTGGGTATTCACCGCTTGTTTTATCACATAGAGAGCTAGAGTTCTGAACGATAAGGGTTATGTAGTAAGACAGACCTATGCCCAAGGCTCTGCCTTGATATTTGTTTATTATACCAACTTAACATCTGGGATCATCCAGAAAGCGTATTTCAACCTCATGATCCCACAGCACATACACACTCACATATATGCTCTGATGCTCCGGCCAATTTCATTAATTTTCTTCTTAAGGAGTTAGAGAGCATCCAATATTGATCACACACTTTCTCCAGAGCAGGATGCTATGCAAAGCACATCAAAAGCCTAGTTTTCAATCCCATCTCTACCATTATAATAGCCTTCTATGCCACTGTTTAACAAAATAACTTTCTGAGATGATGGTAGTATTACAATCTGTGCCCAAAATGGCAGCCTCTAACCATATGTGGAAAATGATCACTCAAAATGTGGTTTTGATGATCAGGGGCTCAATTTTCATTAGTTTAAGTGTAAATTTAAATAGCTACACATGGCTATTGTCTGCTGTATCGAACAGCTAAGATCTAGCCTGTTTGTTTGTCTCAGCTTCTTAAGATGTAGAACAGTGCCACTAATATGTTCCAAGTAAGGTTCTTGTTATGAATTGAACTGTGTCTCCAAAAATATGTATCAACTTGGCCAAGCCATAAGTCTCAGTAGTATGTAATTATCTTCTATTTTGGGATCTGATGTAATTATCCCATGTGTTACAAATCCTAACCTCTATATGAGTCGGGGCCGACTCGACGGCATATAACAACAACAACAACATGGTGTTAATAAGGGAAGATTAGAGGAAGTTATTCATAGAGTTTTCAGTGGCCAATTTTTTCAGGAGTGGATCCTCCATCCTTCTTCCCAGTCTGTCTTACTCTGGAAGCTCTGCTAAAACCTGTCCACCATGGGTGACCCTGCTGGTATTTGAAACACCAGTGGCAAAGCTGCCAGCAACACAGGAGCCACCACAGTACGACAAACATTACACCGACCAAGAGGCTGTCATTCGAACAGAGCAATGGGATACTGCAAGGTTTGAAATCTGGAAGGATTGTATCCTTTCACCATTGTGATAGTTAAGTTTTGTGTCAACTTGGCTGGGCCTGGTTTTGAGTGGCTGGGCAGCTGGATGCAGTTGTTTTCCATGATGAGACTGGTAATCAGCTCCATGGTGGAATCTACTGGAGCAGCTCAGTAGCTGCCTATCAAAAGAGCAAGGAGGTGGTATCTTCTGAGCTCCTCTAACCCTACAAGAGGAAGAAAGGAGCACCATTAGTAGGCCAAGGCTTATTCCTGCAAGGCCAGACATCCTGCCTCCCTCAATTCCTTTCACCAACCCTAACACCTGCATTCCTCCCACAGCACCCACCACCTCTATGCTGGGTTTGATAATCCACTGCACTGGCCACACAGAACTCACAGATTATGAGGTTTATTAGGGAAGCAGCAGGCTACAATTCAAGTTCAGGAACATGGTCAGTCTCTCTCAGACCGCCATCTCTCAGTCAACAGTCTCTCTCCCAGCAGTGTGCATCTCTTGGTGGCTCTCTCAGGAGTGCATGTCTCTCACATCTCTCAGCCAGCAGTGAGAGATTATCTCTGCCTCTAGGAGGGCTCTTTTTGAGCCTCACAGAGTGGCCAAACTAACCAATCTCAACATCAGAATTCCACACACCTGAGAGAGAACAAACTTCCCAGAAGATTGCTTTATGCCACTCTCAACAGAAATACCTCAGGTGGATAACTTTAACAATCAGGAGCTACTCAGTTGCTCGTGGCAAATTCCACCACTGAGTTTATAAAGACAAATAGCTAGAAAAGCCATATTATATAATTTACTACACTGCACTGCCTTAGGGATGTTGTCTGCTTCCAGTCTATAAGAAACAGTTTTGAGAAAGTTCTCTAAGTTTTTTGGCACACCTGGACCCTGCATGTAGCAGAGTCTCCATTCAGTGGCCTGCCGTGTTGTCTGCCAATCTTAGAATTGTTCCTGGACTTGAACCAGTAACCTGCTACATTGTTCAATAATTTTGGGACTGTGCCATTTTAATTTGTTGGCCTTGGGTTTGTCAGCCTCAGCAGCCAGAAGCTGCCTCCAGCTTCAGTGGGCTGGGAGCAAGAGGCAGAGCTGAAGCCCAAGGTCAAGGGTCTTTCACCCATTCCCTAGAGCTGGCACCTTGAACTTGGACTTCTAACCTAAATAGTAAAAGAATAAATCCCCATTTGTTAAAGCCATCCACCTGTTTGTGGTATCTTCTGTTGGAGTGGCACCAGAGAACCAAAACAGAATTTGGTACTGAGAGAACACGGTGCTGTTCTGATAGATACCTAAATGTGGAAACAGGAATGGAGTGCATCCTTGACCTGAGACTCCAGCAAAGAGACCCCGTAGAGAGATGGCAGCAGCAGAGCCAAGAGACTGACATGAGACAGCAACAGCTGTTTTCTGTTACAGCAGCACTAGAAAACCAAAGCAATCATACTTATTCAATCTATATGCTGAGCAAATAGTTTGAGAAGCTGGGTTATATGAAAAAGAACAAGGAATCAGGATTGAGGGGAAACTCATTAACAACCTGTGATATACAGATGACACAACTTTGCTTGCTGAAAGTGAAGATGACCTGAAGCACTTACTGATGAAGATCACTATGGATTACGCCTCAACATAAAGAAAATAAAATCCTCACAACTGGACTAATGAGAAACATCATGAAAAATGGAGAAAGGATTGAAGTTGTCAAGGATTTCATTTTACTTGGATCCACAATCAATACCCATGGAAACAGCAGTCAAGAAATCAGACATCATATTACATTGGGCAAATCTGCTGCAAAAGACCTCTTTAAAGTGTTAAGGAGTAAAGATGTCACTTTGAAGACTATGGTGGGCATAACCCAACCCATGGTATTTTCAATCACCTCATATGCATATTAAAGCTGAACAATGAATAAGGAAAATTGAAGAAGAGTTGATGCCTTTGAACTGTGGTGTTAACAAAAAACAAACAACCAAACTCACTGCCATCAAGTCGATTCCAACTCATAGAGACCCACTTTGGGTTTCTGAGGCAGTAAACCTTTATGGAAGTAGATTGCCCAGTCTTCCTTCCACAGAGTGGCTGGTGGGTTTTTACCACCACGCTTCTGGTTAGCAGTCAAATGCCTTAGACACTATGCCACCAGAGCTCCTTGGTTTTAGCAAAGAATATTGAAATTGCCATGAACTGCCAGAAGAATGAATGTCTTGGAACAAGTGTAGCCAAAATGCTCCTCAGAAAGTGAGAATGGCCAGAATTTCTCACCTACTTTGGTCATGTTATCAGAAAGTACCAGTCCCTGGACAAGGACATTATTCTTGGTAAAGTAGAGGGTCAGCAAGAAAGAAGAAAACCCTGAGCAAGATGTGTTGACACAGCTCAAGCATGGCATGGATTGTGAGGATAGTGCAGGAGCAAGCAGTGTTTTGTTCTGTTGTGGATGGGTTTGCAATGAGTCAGATCCAACTCAACAGCACCTAACAAGAACAGAGGAAGTTGTGTTGTTGTTATGTACCATCGAGTCGGACCCAACTCATAGTGACCCCTCCTTGGGTTTCCAAGGCAGTATCACTA
>NW_006922452.1:642197-651239 GCF_000298275.1 Orycteropus afer afer
TTTGGGGTTCATTGGACTTCCTGAATGGATATGTTCTCCTCTTTCATCATATCAGGGAAGTTCTCCTCCAGCAAATCTTGGACAATTTTCTCAGTTGTTTTATTTTTCTCTTCCTGTTCTGGAATTCCAATGACACGTAGATTATTTCTTTTGATGGTATCGCACATGTACCTTAGGCTTTCTTCATTTTGTTTTGATTTTTTTTTTCTGATTGGTCCCTTTCCAAAGAAATATTCAGGTATTTGTCTTCAATCTCACTAATTCTGTCTTCCATTGCATTAATTCTACCCCTTTGCCCTTCCAATGTGTTATCTATTTCTAAAAATTTAGAATTAATCTTCTGAATTTCTATCTGTAGATTTAGAATCATTTCTAATTTTTCATTTATTTTGTTATTTTATTCTTGTGTTTTCTTCCAAAATTCTTCTAAGGCTTTTTCTGTGTTTTCTTTGGTCTGTCACTCAATATTTTAAGATACCTAAATATAATTCTTTTGCATTCCTTATCAGAGAGTTCCAATTCTGCTTATTCCTCAAGGATGTGTTCTGGGTCTGTATTCTGTTCCCTTGTATCTGCCACTTTATCTTGCTTCTTTGTGTGGACTTTTATGGTCTGTTTTCTCTGAGGCTTGATAGTATTGTATTAAGATCTCTGTTAGTTATTTGTGAAGAGCAGCCAAGGGTGATTCAGGCTCTTCTTGGTGGTTTTTTATCATTGGCCTGTTGATGGAGAAGGATGTGCTGACTCTTGCTCAGTAAGTGAAGTTGCAGGAGATATGGGTTACTTGTATCTTATGGGGACTGTTGCTGTCTCCCAGTCAGTTAGGCAAAAGTTACAATTGAATAACCATCAAAAAAACTAAAAGCACATGGACAAAAACTACACCATGAAATCACACAGGAATAGTAACCCAAAAAAAGAAAAAGGGGAGAAAAGAAGAAGAAAACAGGTAAACCTGCAATATCTGGGGATAGGATACTAAGAGAAAAAAGGTAGAGAAGGAGAATAATGAAGAAAGAAAACAAAACATAACCAAATTAAAAAAAAAAAAAAAAGGAATATGGTTAACCACAAGAGAGAAAAAAAGAAAAGAAAAACGAGGGGGAAAAAAAGAAGGTGTAAACTAGGACCTTTTCAGTCGTGCAGTGCAGATCCAGAGAGTTCTTGGAGTTACTGGAAAGCAGAACTTCTTCTTAAGCCCATGGAATCTGGTAGAGTGCTGTCTCTTTAGGTTGTCTCTAGCTGCTGGTTACATGTTGATTTGTTTTGTCCTGGTTTTATGGTTTAGTATTTTGATAAGGTGAAGCTGGTGTATTTTATTTTATTATTGATTCAGGTGTGTTGGATCACTCTGCTGTTTTCTTTGTGATGGTGGAATCACTGTGTGGAGTGTGGATATGTGTTTCTGTTTGTTGTAAAGAGGGTTTAGAATTCAAAGTGGGAGGTTTTATGTAAATTGGCAGAAAATGGTTTCTTCTATTGAATGAGTGAAGTTATTGGCAGAGAAGGTGGGAGCAGAAGAAGGAAAACTTGGTGTTGCTAGGGTCAGTTTCTAGGGCTTTGAGCAGGTTATTATTGATGACATATTTATTTACAAGACTGTGTCTCAACCTCAGGAAAGATTCTTATTGTTGGGGCATCACAACTTTCTGCCAGGGTCAAGCACACTCAAAGACCTCACCTCCACAGCCCCACAGCACCAAAGAATGGCTCCAGGGCAAAATTCCTGGGACTGCACTCAGCCCCGGTTCCTTTACTCTCCCTGTCCCATCTGCCCACCGTGCTGACGCAATCCCACCAGACCACTAATGGCTGGCTCTGGAGTTTGTCTGTGATACTGCCCACCTACGGCACCAAACATGCATGCAATTTCAGCTGTGTTGGAGTCGGGGGAGTACCTGCTAGTGACTTGAGGTCCCGGTGTCTGTGACAAAGATAAGCATGATGTCTCCCAGTCTGACCCAAGCCCACTCTGTGACCTCCTGGCTTAACAGTGAGTTCTCCACTTGAATCTCAGAAGTGGTACCCATGCCTGCCTGCACCCAGACGACCCAAATTACCAACAAAATCAGCTGCTGGAGGCAGGTCCCTGCTGCTGCCTGCTGGAATATTGGAGTGGTAATGGGTATGTTGCTATAAGGGATCTCAGGTGGCCACCCTCACCCACCAGTCAGTGACTGCCCCAGGGAAGTTTCCAATATCCTCTCTCGGGTGCCTGACCATCCTTCGCCAGGTGGCTCTTTCTTAAATAATCTCCCTGCGCCTTTCCTCTAATTCTGCTCTTCTGTGTTTGGTGCACTCTGATTCAGTGAGCTGTTCAGAGCACCAAAATTCCTAATTCAAACTGTTGTACCTAGTTTTTCTAAGCCTTAGATGTCAGAGGGAAATAACGTGATGGTCACTGGCAAGACTCCATTTTGAATCCCACATCATGTGATTTCTTGACTGCTGCTCCATGGGTCTCTTCTAGCAGCACTAGATAATTAAGACAATTGTTTTGACAAGTAAATGTTATAATGTATGTAAAAGCTCTAGAGTGTATTCTAACTTATAGTGACCCTCAGTTGGGTTTCCAAGGCTGTAAATCCTTAAAGAAATAAATTGCCCCATCTTCCTTCCATGGAGCAGCTAGTGGGTTTGAATGCTAACCTTCTGGTTAGCAGCTAAATGCCTTATGCATTTCACCTCCAGAGCTCCTTTATGCATGGAATACAAGGCTCAGTGTCTGTGTAAGATTGGGTTCTCTAGAGAAACAAACCCCGTAAAGCTTGTATAGAGAGAAAGAGAAATTTATCTTAGGAAAATGGCTCACACACTTATAGAAGCTGGCAAGTCCCAAGTTCTTGAAGCAAACATCAAGCTGGAGGCTTTTCCAGACTTATGCAGCTGCAGGGGCAGAGGAGCTTAAGGTTGGCAGGCAGTATACTGGCTGTTGACTCCAACAAATGATGAATCCAAGATCTGCAGGCCAAATGGTGGATTGTTCAGTCACAGATAGGTGTAAGCAGCACAACAGAATCCCGATCCACAGAAGAATGTCTCTTTTCCCAGGATGTCCATAAATATACTGGAAGCAGACCACACTCCTAGGGAAACTCCCTTTCAATGTATTGGCTGCTCAAAACATATACATTTGATCCCATTATTGGAACAACCCATGTCACAATTGCTTAAACCACACAGAATTGTGGTCCAGCCAAGTAGACACACAGCTCCAACTATTACAGTGTCTTAGTTACCTAGTGTTGCTATAACAAAAATTACCAAAAGTAGGTAGTTTTAAAGAAGTTTTAACTCAGAAATTGGCTCCAGGGCACAGTCCTTCCTTATCCATTTCAGATTCTAGTAATTGTCAATTCTTGGAGTTCCTAAACTTGTAGATGTTTCTACCATGTGTGTCTGTCTTCATATGGTGTCTTTCCCATGTGTGTATGTGTCTGTATCAATTCTGCTCTTTCTGTAACTCAGAAGTGATGAGGTTTAGGATCCACCCTACACTAGTATAACTTCATTTATATAAAAAAAGACAAATTGCTATTTCCAGGTAAAGTCATATGTACAGATATGTTGTTGTCATTGTTAGTGCCATTGAGTCAGTTTCAACTCATAATGACTCTGTGTACAACAAAATGAAACAATGCTCAATCTTACGCCATCTTCACAATCATTGCAATGCTTGAGCCCATTGTTGCAGCCACTGTGTCAATTCATCTCATTGAAGGTGCCCCCCTGTTTTTGTTGTTGTTGTTGTTGTTGACTTCTACTCTACTAAGTATGATATCCTTCTCTAGGGATTGGTCCCTTCTAATAACTTGACCAAAGTACAAGAGTACAATGCTTCTAAAGAGCATTTTGTCTATACTTCTTTCAAAACAGATTTGTTCTTTCTTCTAGCAGTCTATGATATGTTCAATATTCTTTACCAACATCACAATTCAAATACATCAATTCTTCTGTAACTTTCCTTGTTTATTGCCCAGCTTTCTCATATATATGAGGTGATTGAAAAACAATGGCTTGGATCAGGTACATCTTAGTCTTCAAAGTGACATCTTTGCTCTTAAACACTTTAAAGGTCTTTTGCAACAGATTTGCCCAATGCAATATGTTATTAATAGATATGCAGTTAGGATTTCAACACATAATTTGGGGGACTAAAGTTCAATCTATAAAACTCAGTAAGACAATGTAATGGGGCTCCTCTATGTATCCACTTTCAACTGCCCCTAGAGTTAATGTTCTAAGCCTGCTCTGTGGGGTCTGATATTAACTGGGTGTGTAAGGCAGCATAAGTATTGTGATCAGCAGTTGTCCTGAGGCCAGGAGAAAGCCATTCATCTTTTAGAGAACTTTTCCATCACTGTCCAAGAGTGTTCTGCATGAGGAAACCTATTAACTGCTTCAGTGGGTGAATATTTACAAGAGTTGGAAAATACTAATGTGAACTACGGAAAATGCCCCTCTGTCGAGTTTCATGGTTGATTAATGATCTGGAATCTCTGATGGGATTTATAGATAAACATTACTAACCGCACAAGTCCAATTTTAAACATGTTCTCACAAACTGGTGGTTCTATTCAAGATGTGGCACTGGGTCTCTAAGCACCAAAGGAATATTCTTGTAATTGTACTTGTGTTTAATTGTGTTTCTTTCTTTATTGTATTTGTTATTTGTATTGATTGTATTGATTTAAAATGAAGCTATGGAGTTCCAGTGTTGCCATCCAAAGGCAGAAATTCATAAAAATCTAGAATGTCAACCATAGAAGGGGCCTTATGAAGATCATCTCAAGTCAGCCACCCTAGAACGTTAAAACACTCCCAATATTTCTCTTTAGCTTCTGCTGGAACAACTACAATTAGGAGGATTTCCATGTGGCCTACTACCACCACCACCAGTTGCAGTCGAGTCAACTCCAATTCATGGCAATCCTCTGTATGAAAGAGCAGGACTGTGCTCCACAGGGTTTTCAATGGCTAATTTTCAGCAGTAGATTGCCAGGTCTTTCTTCCAAAACACTACTGGATAGACTCAAACTTCCAACTTTTCAGTTAACATTTGAGTTCATTAACTGTTGGCACCATCCAAGAACTCCTTCCTTGTGTCCTAATGCAGCTTATTTCATGGGTAAGCATGTTATATTCTTATAAATAGCTTTTCTATGGTGAGCAAAAATCCAGTGAAGGAACACAGAATCAAAGAATGAACTTGGGTTCTGCTACAGGCTTTCTAGGTGCATTGACCAGTTATTTTCAGTTTTGAAGCTTCAGAGTCTTGAGACATAAAATGGAAGTAATACTGTAGTATAGGGTTATTGAGGATAACTAAGAAATCTCTGGTGGCATAGTGCCTAACGTATTTGACTGCTAACCAGCAGGCTGGTGGTTTAAACCCACCAGCTACTCCTCAGAAGGAAGATTAGGTGATTTAATTCTGTAGTGATACCACCTCGGAAACCCAAGGAGTGGTTGCTATGGGTCAGATCTGTCCCATTGACAGTGAGTTTGGCTTTTTTTAAGCTAGACACAGATACAATGCAGTGCATTCTATCTCATTCCTTCCCACAGTTCTGTTTTCACCCTAGGGATAAGCTGATGGTTACTATCTTCTCACCATGCTTGTCCCTGAGAATGACTTGAAGTAATAACAGTGGTAGTGGAGGTAGTTGCACGATTACCATTATAACATTATTTTTACTAATATTATTATTTCTGATTCCTCTTCCACAACCTTGTCAATATGTGTAAAAGTGCTCTTCTGCATCTTCTTTTCACCAGATTGAGTAAACCATGTCCTTCATACCTCTCACCTGTTAGGATTTCAGATGTCTCTGCAGTCTTAAGGATCCAGTAATAATGATTTGATGTGCCGATGACTGGTTGCCACTGAGAAATGCAACATTAGAAACATCTAGATCTTATCCATCATGCCAGCATCATGTTCCATGATAATGATGATATTGTTAGCTGCTGTCAAGTCAACTGATTCTTAGATACCTTATGTATAGTAGAACTAAACAATGCCTAGTCTTGCACCATGCTCACAACCACCAGAATGTTTGGTTCCATCATTAAGGCTATTGTACCAATCCATCTCAGCCAGGGTCTCCATGCCTTAATGTCCCTTTTTTGCTCTCAAACCTGGTCCTGTCCTCTATTCAGTTCTACTTCTGCCCTCATCATTCAATTTGGAAGTATCAAAATCCTGGGTATGCACTGAACTTCTCACTGTGTGTGTAAGTATATTCCAAATTTCTCAACTAACAAGAAATAGCTGACATTTATTAAGCATCCACTATGAGCCAGGCATTGTTCTAAGCATTTTATGTTTACCAATTTAATCCTTGCCTGACTCTTTGAGCTGGCTGCTACTTTATCATCCTCATTTTACAAACAGGTAAATAGAGATCAAGAAACTTGCCAACAAATAAATAGTTAGGCCAGGATTTGAAACCAAGGAGTCTAATGTAAAAATCTGTGATCTAAAGCAAATTTAGTAGAAATTCACAAGCCTGTATTGAATGTCTAGCATGTCACCTTAAATATGAGAGGGGTTGCTTCTTCTACTTTAAATAAGGCAATGAATCAAGCCATCATAGGAATTAAGAATTCAGATCAAATAATCCAAATTCTAACCCAGTTAGGGAAACCAATGCCAAAGATGAACAGTGACTTACCTAAGGTTACTCAAAAAAGATTAAAAAAAAAAAAAAAAAAAAAACTCATTGCTGTAGAGTCAGATCCGACTAATAGTGTCCCCCTTCAGGTTTCTGAGGCAGTGTTTCTATGAAAGTAGATTGCCCTATCTTCCTTCTGAGGAGTGGCTGGTGGGTTTGAACCATCAGCCTTCTGGTTAGCAATCAAATGCCTTAGGCATTATGCCACCAGAGCTCAGTAATGATAAAACCTGGATTCAGACATAAATCCCTCATTTCAGTGCTTTCTCCACAATGCTATGCAGTATATGAAAATATTTTGGGGAAAAATATGCTGTACAAGTTCATGATATATTTATTATTGTGAAGATCATTCCTCTCCCACCAGGCAAAATGTTTTTCACATAATAGGTGGCTGACAGACGTGTTTAGGCTATAAAAAGTAGAGTTAGGGATATAATTTAAAACTCAAGGTCTTAGGCTAGGAAGGCTTTTTGGGAAATATATAGGAAAGGCATTTTTGCAGGACCAACGTTTCATTAGTACTTCAAATCATTAATCATATCTTGTGCTTAAAGTCAACCCAATGCCTTTGCCTGTAAACTTTTAAAAGATTGAAAACATGTGACCTGCTTCCTGGACTTCCTTTCAGTGGTGAAGTACTTGGGCAAAACTGCTGTGAGTTAACTCCTTTCATCCAGGCTCATGAGGGCTTAGATGCCAATGAAACTGCCCTACAGAATTGGGCTGATGCTTCTTGGGAGCTCATAAATCAAATGAAAGTGACCATCATGGGAACAAGGCTGTGGTTAGGTGCCATCCAGTGGGCTCACATTCATAGTGACCCTACGTTCAACAGGACAAAACACTGTCCTGTGCCATTCTCACGATCATTGCTGTGTTTGAGCACAGTGTTGCCGACACTGTGTCAGTCCATCTCATTGAAGGTCTTCCTCTTTTTTGCTGACAATCTACTTTACCGAGCATAATGCCCTTCTCCAGGGACTGCTGTTGTTGTTATGTGTCATCGAGTCGGACCCCACTCATAGTGACCCCTCCTTGGGTTTCTGAGGCAGTATCACTACGAAGTAGGTTGCCCCATCTTCCTTCACGAGGAACGGCTGGTGGGTTTGAACCATCAGCCTTCTGGTTAGCAGTCAAGTGCCTTAGGCATTACGCTACCAGAGCTCCTTCTAAAAATACACCCAAGGTATGAGAGACAAAGTCTCACCATTCTCACTTCTAAGGAGTATTCTGGTTGTACTTCTTCCAAGCCAGATTTGTTCATTTTTTGGGCAGTTGATGGTATATTACATATTCTTTAGTAATGCCATAATGCAAAAGCATCAATTCTTTTTCTGGCTTCCTTACTCATCCAGATTTCACATGCCTGTAAAGTGATTGAAAATACCATGATTTGGGTCAGGCATACCTTAGTCCTCAAAGTGACATCTTTGTTTTCTAACACTTTAAACAGGTATTTTGCAGCAGATCAGCCCAATGTAATATGTCATTTGATGTCTTGACTGCTGCTTCCATGGGCATTGATTGTGGATCTGAGTAAAATGAAATCCCTGACAACTTCAACTTTTTCTTCAGTTATCATGATGTAGCTTATTGCTCTAATTGTGAGGGTATTTGTTTTCTTTATTACTCCCATAACCAAAACTCAAGACCAACCTCACTGCCATCGTGTTGGATCTGACTCATAGTGACCCCTCCTTGGGTTTCTGAGGTGATATCACTACAGAAGTAGATTGCCCAACCTTCCTTCCGAGGAGTGCCTGGTGGATTTGAACCACCAGCCTTCTGGTTAGTAGTCAAATGCCTTAGGCACTATGCCACCAGAGCTCCTATAGAGCAGGAAATAAAGCTCTCCAGGGGCTGTGTACATAGTGGCTGAAAAAACAGGTAAAAGAAGCAGAAACAAAACTCAGATTTTATAACTTCAAAATCCCAAAGCATTAAAATTGATTGTCTTCATTCTGAAGCTATGATAATGCCATTAAGTAGAAAAAACAATCAATACACATCTATTGAGCAATTTTCTTGTGCCTAGAAATAGATAGAGTGTCTTGGGATTTCCCAGGAAGTATTTGACAAAATCTCAACTCCCTAAGAGCATCTGTGGTCCCTGAGTGGTAAAAATAGTTTGTTCTTGGCTACTAACATGAAGGTTGGTGGCTTGAACTCACCCAGCAGCACCACAGAAGAAAGGCCTGGTGCACTTCTGCAAAGATTAGAGCTGAAAGAAACATCCTTTATTTATTTTTTAAAAAATTTATTGTGATTTGGGTGAAGATTTAAAGAGCAAATTCACTTTCCATACAGCAGTTCACATATACTTTGTCTCATGTCATTGACCACAGTTTACCACAATGCAACA
>NW_006922452.1:653889-661841 GCF_000298275.1 Orycteropus afer afer
CTTTGCTGGTGTAGAGGAATCCAACTGATTTTTGGATGTTGATCTTATATCCTGCAACAATACTAAATCTCTCAATTAGTTCCAGTAGGTTTTTGACTGAGTCTTTTGGGTTTTCTAGGTATAGGATCATATCATCAGCAAATAGGGATAGTTTGACTTCTTCCTTACCAGTCTGGATGCCTTTGATTTCTCTTTCTTGAAGAAACATCCTTTAGAGCAGCTCTACTCTATGCCACACGGGGCTACTTCATGAGTTGGAATAGACTGGATGGCAAGGCGTGGGTGGTCTGTTTTAAGAGCATCTGTATCACCAACTTAGCATAAGAAATGCTATGAGCAAATCTTCTAGAATCCTTTAAATTCTTGACCGATACTCGTAGATCGTAAAGCCATATACCAGAATAGTTAAGAGTATAAAGTCTGGAGTCAAAATTCTTAGGTTCAAACTTTGTCTCTGATATTTATTAACTGTATGACCTTCTTCAGGTTAATCTCTTTGAGGCTCCGATTCTGCCTCTTCTGTAAAATGTGTTAATATTAGTATTTACCTCACAAGGCTGTGGTGAAGATGAAATGAATTAGTGCACATTTTGGATTTATGGTTAGGCACAAAGGATGCACTGTGTGTTTGTTCCATCTCTGTGTACTGGAAGACCAAGGCTGATGAATTACCAGTGAGCCCAGAGGTGTACAGACAACAATGGAAGCAGAAGATGCCAGGGGCCTGTTGCTGCGATAACATATGAGATGTGATGCTCTGCCCTTAAGTCCTTCAGGATTGCACAAGCAATCTTTGATCTCCTATCAGTACAGGACAGCACTAGGGCAATTCTGGGAGCTCTGGGAGCGTAGTACCTAAGGCACATGACTGCTGACCAGAAGGCTGGTGGTTCAAACCCACCAGCCACTCTTTGGAAAGAAGGTCAGGCAATCTACTTCCATAGTGATACCACCTCGGAAACTCATGGAGGGGTCGCTATGAGTTTGGTCTGACTCTATGACACATAACAACAACAGGGGAATTCTACTCAAACTGCCTGGTACAGGTAGTTGTTTGGATTTAATAATCTGTTTTTAATCTTGTGTGTAAATGAATACAGAGATTAGTCAGTGAATGCATATTAATCTAAAATAAATGAATACATTTGAATTAATCAGATTTTCAGCCTATGTAAATTGATGATTTATAATGATATTAGCACAAATTGCAACAATAAATCATTTTAAAATTAGATCCAATGTTCCTTAAGTCTGCAAGGACCCTGGGGGTTTCAGCATAACTTGAGACAACTTTAATATGTAGATTGGTCTGGCAGGAGCCTGGGGGCAGAGGCAGAGGCCAGGGAGACCAGAGGGCAATGTTGAAGGACTTTGGATGAAAGGGTGACAGTAAAGGGACTACAGGCTCACAAGGTCACAAACCTTAGAAAAGAGTAAAAGAAAGTCAATGAAACAAACACTCCACAGCTCAAGTTTTCTGACTTGGGACATAAAACCTTGAGACTTCAATTCAATTCAGTTCAACAGGCAGCTATTAAATTGATGTAACTTGATGAAGAGGAAAGCCTTTGGCTGGTTCCTACACTTATTTGTTGATCTTACACAAATAACCTTGCTGAGGTTTGGGATTTCATTGGAAATGGATTTTATATTCGCAACTTTAAAGCTTTGTTATGAGAATTAAGTAATATCTGAGGTAAAGTAAAAAGTGCAGTATTTGGAGAAGAGGTTAGAAATTAAAGGAATGGAGTCCGATTGTCTGGGTCTGAATCCTGACACTGCCACTAGCTACCCATGAAACTTTGGGAGCATTTCTTAGCCTTTCTAGGCCTTTGTTTCCTTATTTACAGAATGGGGATAATAACAGCGCCAATCTCTTAGGACTGGCTTGAAAATTAAAAACAGACATTCAGTGCCAATGTAATATACTAAGGAGTTCTAGGCAAATGTCAGTTATTATTATAAATTATTGCCATTGATGTTATCATGATTCCTGAATAGGAATATTGTAAAACTGGCTCAAGAAGAAAGAAAGAAGAGCTAGAAGGAAGCATGATGAACATACCAGTGAAAGAGGATATGTGGTCAAGAAGAGTAGGAAGAGAAATAACAGTGTGGGGTGGAATTACATGGCACCCAGCCCCAACTCCTCCTTCCCTTATGCAAGGAAGACAGATAAACATATACAACATCCTTCCCTGCTAATCTAGACCTAATCCAACAATTTTTTCCATACCTTCAAGGTAGAGAATTACCTGCAGAGATGGTTACCTGAAGGCAAGAAACCGAAGAGTACTTTACAAAATAAAAACTGAGAGATTAGGGGAGTTCTTTTTCTGCTGGTCTGTGATGAGCCTAAATATCAGATGAGCAAATTTGCCCTGATGTTCAAGGCTGTGATTCTTACCTGTAACTGCTGTGAAATAAAACTACCAATGCCTTGTCATCCAATCACAGCTGTGGAACCATCTGACTGATAGTATAACTTTGGCGCCCAAGAAGAAAATACAAAAAGACAGATATTACACTGTGTATAACTGCTATGAACAGCAAGGAATGAGTAAAGAATGAACTAGAGCAAGAAATCATCATTAACTACAAGTTTGTGATCCACTAGAAACTCTGTGCAGATTTTATGGAAGGTGGCAGGTACTGAGGCCATTCCCCTAAGGCTTTGGTGTGGAGATGGAAACACCACTTATTCCAAGACTAGAAATTCCAGGACTGGGGAAGAAATTCAGAAATGAATCCTTCATCTTTCTATTATATGAGCAAATACACATGCATACAGAAACACACAAATGCACATGTGCACACAAACACACACATGCATAAGCACACTCACATTTACACATGAACACACAGTCATACACAAATGTACACCCATATTCATGCAAATCAGTTAATCATAATTTGCCAAATCACAAACACTACCTGTGATGGCTAAGCTTGTGTATCAACTTAGCTGGGCCATGATTCTAAGTGTTAGCAATCATGATGGAGTCCTTCCCCACGAAGAGATCTGAGAAGACAATCCGTAGAAAGGGAGTTTCCTCAGGGATGTGGCCTGCTTCCAATACATAGGGGTGTCCTCACAAAGCTCTCTAGCTTTTTATTCTATGTGGATCCTTCATTTGGCTCATCATCATCTGACCTCTGATCTTGGGACTTGAACTAGTGGCCTATAAATTTGCCTACCGATCTTGGAATTGTTGTCTTCACAGCCTGTGAGCCAACAGACTGTCTTCTTACCTGCCGATCTTGGAATCATCAGCCTCCACAGCCAGCAGCTGGACTGCTGCACATTGGGTTCATCAGCACCTGCAGCTACCTGAGCCAGGACAAGGCTAATCCACAGGCTTGGGGCTTGCCAGCCTCTCAACCTCATGAGCCATTTCCATGAGATAAGTTTCTCTATCTATCTATTTATCTATCTATCTATCTATCATCTATCTATAAGCATAGATATAGGTAGATAGAGAGACAGTGATAGGGATAGAGAGTTATTACCTTCACTGGTTTTGCTTTTCTAGAGAACCCAACCAAACACACTACCCAAGTGTTTAGTCATCCATCCTAAAAATAAACAAATAATAAGACTTTCTGAGTTATCTTACAACTTAGTAATAAACAAAAATAGAATTTTTTCCTCTAGCCAAAAAATAAAACCTCTGTCTCCCTGGTAGTCAGGCAATAGCCTGCCTCATCTACACCCAAGTTGTCCCTCTGCTTTATGTGGTCCACAATTTCTGGCAATTTGAGACCCCCACTCTAAAGCAGAATACCACCACTAAATAAACAGTATTGAATAGAGTCAATACATTGAAAGGACACCAGAATTTTCAAGGGTACACAGCAAATGTGCTCAGGAATATCTCCTTAAAGAAACACTCCCACATGACACAAGGAGAGATGTACAAGGATGCTTATTGCTTCATCATTTGAAACAACAGCTTAACCTTGAAAATAATATAAATGTTCATCGGTAAGGGGATAACTAGGCAGAAGGGTTTTGTTTTGTTTGTTTGTTTGTTTTAACAAAGTAACTTTATATATGTTGTTGTTGTTGTTGTTGTTATGTGCCGTCAAGTCAGACCTGACTCATAGCAACCCCTCCTTGGGTTTCCGAGGCAGTATCACTATGAAAGTAGATTGCCCAACCTTCCTTCTGAGGAGTGACTGGTGAGTTTGAACTGCCAGTCTTCTGGTTAGCAGTCAAATGCCTTAGGCACTATGCCACCAGAGCTCCCTTATATATATTAGATCTCCAAAATATATTGTTGACAAAAAACAAAAGGCAAATTTCAGATAACCAGTTGCTATCCAGTTGATTCTGAGTCATGGGAACCCCTCTGTGTGTCAGAGTAGAATGGCACTCTGTAGGGGTTTCCACGGCTGGTTTTTTGGAAACAGATCACCAAACCTTTCTTCTGGGGCTGGTCTGGGTAGATTCAAACCTCCAGTGTTTGATTAGTAATGGAGTACATTAACTGCTTCACCACCAGGGGCCTCAAGTTTCAGAAAGATAGATAACTATGATGTTTTTCATGTAAAATTATCTCCAAACACAAAAGAACACTTTGTATATTTCATGGAGACATATATGTATGTAAATACATAAAGGATTGGGGAAACTGTATAAAAAAGTTAACAAAGAAGTTTTACTTTGAGAGGAAGGAAAATTAACTGAGTGAAGAGTGACAGAGCGCATTTTGACATCTGTAAATGTCTAAATTTTAATAAGAGAATATATACATCATTACTCATGTAATTAAAACAGTAATTTTTTTAAAAGTACATGAGGTCACCTAGGCCTGTCCTCTAAAAACCAGGAGAAATATACCTAACTCATTTTGGGCTGGTGGGATCTGTATGTTTTCAGACATGTCAAGGAGGTGGACTGATAAAATTTGGGCTGTTAAGTTACAAAAGAAAGTCACGCATTAGGTATGAGTGGCAAAGAGCTGCCCTAAATTGCCTGTGTGCATTTTGGAAAACCTATTTTCCACTGATAATTACAATTTTCTTTTTTTTCCCCTCTCCATCTCATTATTACTCTTTGCTGTAATTACATCTTGATTAAATATAAGTTGATTCAGCAATTTTCTTGGTATTCCAAGGACTAATGCAAAAATAAGTAAATGAAATAAAACACTGCTTTATAGCTGCACACAATTTTCTACACTGGCAATGACATGAATAATTTCTTTTAGAAGGATCAGCAGAAGGCTGGTACCTATGTGTCAGAGGTTAAAACCAAGCAAAAACTCAAACTCAATGACTTGGAGTTGGATCCAACTCATAACAATTCCCTCCTTGGGTTTCCAAGGCAGTATCACTATGAAATTAGATTGCCAAACCTTTCTTCCATGGCGTGGCAGGTGAGTTTGAACCTCCAACCTTCTGGTTAGCAGTCAAATGCCTTAGGCCCTATGCCAAATGTTCAACTTTTCCAAACTGTTGTACTACTCCATTTTCTCCAACATCAACTACTCCTCGCAGTTCCTTCCCTCCCATCTCAGGGACCTGTAATTCACTGCAATGTCTAACAAAATGAACAAAACAACAGAGATAAGTCACACAATTGTGGAGGCTAGCAAGCACTAAACATTTGGGTCATGCATCAGCTTGGAGATTCTCCCTATTCATGTTGTGCAAGGGCTGATGAATCTAAATTGGCAGGTCAGACAACAAGCTGCTGGCTCACAAGTCTGCAGAAGCTGGTGAATTAGGTCAGATGATAGGCTGCTGGCTTAAGTCACAAGATCTAGAAGTTAGGTATTGATGAACCAAATGCAAGATTCAGAGGAAGAGAGAGAATTTGCCAAAGCATTCATATATATTGGATACAGACATTCAACGAGATGGATTGACATGGTGGTTGCGACGATGGGCTCAAGTATAGCAGGGATCATGGAGCTGGCATGGGATCAGGTAGTGTTTCATTCTGCAGTGCATGGGGTTGCTATGAGTTGGAAATGACTCCTCAGCACCTAACAACAACAACAACACAGATCATATCCTCAAGGAAAATTTGGTGACTTGAGGCACAACTTCTAGTATGGTGGTGATCCAAGACACATCCCACCCTAATCCTGCCTCATTAATATAACGGACAACTCACACCAAAATGTGGCCAAAACCACAGGCATAAAGGGTAAGATTTACAATACATCACAAAATGGAGGAGTATGTCTAGAAGGGTCATATTAAGTAATTCGCTGCACTGCATAATGTTAATACCATAAAGAATAGCAAAGTTGTCAAGAGTGATGGTCCTGAACTTAAAGAAATCTGGATTCAAATCCCAACTCTGAACCAAACTCATTGACTCAATTAGGCTTCACATGTCTCTCATCACCCTACAGGCCAACTTCGCCATGTTATGATAAGGATGGACAGCAGAGGTGCAAGAGACTTGGAATAGGCATGCATTGTTTCTACCCCATTCTTTCGGTGAAAGCAAGTATAATGGCTGATTCTAGAGGCAGAATGCAAGGCTCTACAAAATTACATGGCAAAGGGTGTTAGAACAGAGAGGAGGAGAATTGGGGCCATTTGGAATCTACCACAATAGACAACACTCTCTCAGTACTTAAAATATATTAGGGTCTTAGCTTACATCCTGTTGTTGCTGTTAGGCATTTTTCCATCAGTTTCTACTCTTGGATACCCTATATACAACAGAAGAAAACGCTTCCCTGTCCTATGTCATCTTCACAGTTGTTACTATGCTTGACTCCACTGGGGCAGCCACTGGGAAAATCCATCATGTTGAGAGTCTTCCCCTTTTCTTTTTCACTGACCCTCACCTTTACCAAGAATGATAGACTTTTCCAGAGACTGGACCCTCCTGATAACATAACCAAAGTAGGTGAGATGAAGTCTGGCTATTCTCACTTCTAGGGAGCATACCAGCTATACTTCTTCCAAGACAGATTTGATCATTTTTCTGGCAGTCCATTATATATTCAATATTCTTCACCAACACCATAATTCAAATGCACCAATTCTTCTGAGATCTTCCTTATTGACTATCCAGCTTTTACGTGTGTATAAGGCTACTGAAAAGACAATGCTTGGGTCAGGCACACCATAGTCTTATAAGAGACAGACATCTTTGCTCTTTAACACTTTAAAGAGGTCTTTTGCAGTAGATTTGTCCAGTGCAGTATATCTTCTGATTTCCTGACTGCTACTTCCTTTGGTGTTGATTGTGGCTCTAAGTAAAATGAAATCTTTGACAACCTCAAGCTTTTCTCTATTTATCATGATGTTATGTATTGGTTCCGTTGTGAGGATTTTTGTTTTCTTTATGTTAAGGTATAATCCATATTGAAACCTATAGTCTTAAACCTTTATCAGTAAGTGCTTCAAGTCATCTTCACTTTCAGGACGCAAATTTGTTTCATCTCCGTATCTTAGGTTGTTAATGAGCCTTGCTCCCATCCCAATGCCACATTCTTCTTTATATAGTCCAGTTTCTTGGATTATTTACACAGCTTGCTGATTTAATAAGCATGATGAAAGAATACAAACCTGACCTTTCCTGATTTTAAATCATGGAGTATTTCCTGTTCTGTTCAAATGGCTGCCTCTTGATCTATGCACAGTTCCACATGACCACAATGACATGTTCTGGAATTCCTATTCTTTGCAATGTTATCTATAATTTGTTATGATCCACACAGTCAAAGGTCTTTGTATAGTCAATAAAATATAGGTAAACATCTCTGTGGCATTCTTTGCTTTCAGCAAAGAGCCATCTAACTTCAGCAATGTTATACCTTGCTCATGCTCGCTTCTGAATCTGCCTTGAATTTATGGAACTTCTCTATGTACTACTGCAACTATTGTTGAAATATTTTCACCAAAATGTTACTTGTATGTGACACTAATGATATTGTTGGATGATTTCCCTATTCTAGGGAGCTCTGGTAGCATAGTGGCTA
>NW_006922452.1:692692-693740 GCF_000298275.1 Orycteropus afer afer
CCTGCCCTGCTTCCAACCCTTTCGTTTATGCTATATTTTAACCAACTTTATTTCCTTCCAAAGTCTTCAGTATTTTTTCCCTCAGGAGTACAATGTAATCTGCCATATTACTTTCAATTACCATTTAATAATTTATGAAATTACTCAGCATCATACCTGCAGTATTTCAGTCAGGCCCCATTACATTGTAATGAGGTTTGATTTAACATGGTCATTATAAATGCTGCTAAAGGTTAATAGGGAAAAAAGTTTCATTCCAATGCATTTGATTTCAATCATTTGGGAATAAAATAAGCATCTGTCATGAAGCATAGGACCTCTTTTTCCTATAAGCAGCGGGGTATAATTATTTCCCTCACAAAACTTTAGCAGAATGTAAGGAACTATGATTGGGCAAAAAGCCAACCTGTAGGAATCATGATTTGCAGCAGACATTTCCAAGGATTCTGCCACAATTCTTTTCTGCACAGGACTGCCTTTCATAGGCAGAATGTGGAGCAAGCCTGATGTTACAGCAAAAATTATAATAAGCCAATAATAGAAAATGATTAACATTTATTTAATGTGTTTGATGTTGTTGTTGTTAGGTGTCCTTGCGTTGGGTCCAACTCATAATGATGCTACATACAACAGAATTAAACACTGACTGGTCATGCTCCAGCCTCACAATCATTGCTGTGTTTGAGCCCATTTTTCCAGCCACTGTGCAAATCCATCTCTTTGAGGGTCTTCCCAATTTTCATTGGCTCTCTACTTTACCAAGAATGATATTCTTCTCCAGGAAATGGTCCCTTCTGACAACATCACCAAAGGAGGTAAGACAAAGTCTGACCATTCTTGCTTCTAAGGAGCATTTCAGCTGTACTTCTTCCAAGGCAGATTTGTTCATTCTTCTGGCAGTCCATAGTATTTTCAGTATTCTTCACCAACACCACAATTCAAATGTGTCGATTCCTCTTTGCTCTTCCTTATTAATTGTCCAACTTTAACTTGCATAAGAGGTGATTGAAAATACCATGGCTAGGGAGAGGCACACATAGGCTTCAAT
>NW_006922452.1:696659-697705 GCF_000298275.1 Orycteropus afer afer
TGGAAAAGCTCAATATCTTCAGCCAAAACAAGTCCAGGAGCTGATTGTGGTACAGATAATCAATTGCTCATATGCAAATTCACTTGAAGTTGAAGACAATTAAAACAAGTCTACAAGAGCCAAAATATGACCTGGAATATATCTCTCCTGAACTTAGAGACCATCTAGAATAGATTTTATGCATTGAACACTAATGACTGAAAACCAGAATTGTGGGATGATATCAAGAACATCATCCATGAAGAAAGCAAGAGGTCATTAAAAAGACAAGAAAAGAAGAAAAGACCAAAATGGTTGTCAGAAGAGACTCTGAAACTTTCCCTTGAGCAGAGAGTAGCTGAAGCAAATGGAAGAAATGACAAGATAAAATAACTGAACAGAAGATTTCAAAGAGCAGCTTGAGCAGACAAAGCCAATTAATATAACAAAATGTGAAAATATCTGGGTTAGAAAACCAAAAGGGAAGAACATGCTTAGCATTTCTCAAGCTGAAGGAACTGAGGGAAAAAAATGAAGCCTCCAGTTGCAATACTGAAAGATTCTGTGGGTAAAATATTGAATGATGCAGGAAGCATCAAAGGAAGATGGAAGGAATACACAGGGTCATTGTACCAAAAAAAAAAAAAAAAAGGCTGATCTTCATCCATTTCAGGAGGTGGTATATGATCAAAAACCAATGGTACTGAAGGAAGAAGTAGAACCTACACTGAAGGAATTGGTGAAGAAAAAACCTCCAGGAATTGACAGAATACCCACTGAGATGTTTCAACAAACAGAGCCCCCACTGGAGGCACTCACTTGGTTATGCCAAGAGATTTGGAAGACAGCTATCTGGCTAACTTACTGGAAGAGATCCATATTTGTGCCCATTCTAAAGAGAGTTGATCCCACAGAATGTGAAAATTATAGAACAATATCATTGCATCCAAGTAAAATCTTACTCAAGATTATTAAAAAATTGTTGCAGCAGTATATTGACAGAGAACTTCCAGAGGTGCAGGCTAGATTCAGAAGAGGACATGGGACAAGGATATCATTGCAGATAT
>NW_006922452.1:698875-701020 GCF_000298275.1 Orycteropus afer afer
AACAACAACAACATATTCAAATATAGACCATGTATGAAACATAAAGCTTACTTAATTGAGCCTTAGGGACCATCCTCAGAGATAAAGACAATTACCTTTCACAGTAGCTAAAGGTGAAATTGATGCACAAGTGGAGATGTGTGTTTGTGGATGTTTGTGGTTCTAGAAAAATGTGCTATCTATGAAGAACTCCTATTATAAAAAAAACAAAACCCACTGCCATTGAGTCTATTTCAACTCACAGCAACCCTGTAAGATAGAATAGATTTGCGAGGTACGATTTCCAAGGTTATAAATCTTTAAAGAAGCAGAATGTTTCATCTTGCCCCCACAGAGAAGCTGGTGGGTTCAAATCTCTGACTTTTTGGTTAGAAGCCAAATGCCTTAACCACTGCACCACCAAAGTGCCTATTTTAAAGAATACCTATAAATCTGTGGGAGCTCTGGCAGCGTAGTGCCTAGGGCACTTGACTGCTAACTAGAAGGCAGGTGGTTCAAACCCACTAGCCACTCCTCGGAAGGATGATGGGGCACTCTACTTCCGTAGTGATACTGCCTTGGAAACCCAAGGAGGGGTCACTATGAGTCGGGTCTGACTCGACAGCACATAACAACAACAACATAAATCTGTAGGGAGTTCTGGTAACATAGTGCTTAAGGCATTTGACTGCTAACCAGAAGGTTGGCAGTTCAAACCCACCAGACACTCTCTGGAAGGAAGGTTGGGCAATCTACTTCTGTAGTGATACCACCTCACAAACCCAAGGAGGGGTCGCTATGTGTCGAATCCTAGTCGATGGCAGTGGGTTTTGTGGTTTTGGTTTATAAATCTTTAAGAAATAGACAATCCAATGAAAAATAGAAAAGAACGTTGTCCAAACACTTCTCTAAAGAGGCAATTCAATAGTTCAAATTATAGTCACAAAAGCATGGAATTGCATATTAAGAGAGATATGTCACATGCATTGAAATACTATGAATAGCGCTAAACATTGAGTATGAATACCAGATTTGCCCAGTGCAGTACCACACTTTGACTGCCGCTTCCATAGGTGTTGATTGTGGATCCAGGTAAAATGAAATCCCTGACAATGTCAATCTTTTCTCTATTTATTATAATGTTGTTTATTGGTCCAGTTGTGAGGATTTTTGTTTTCTTTAAATTGAGGTGTAGTCCATTCTAAATGCTGCAGCCTTCGATTTTCACCAGTGTTTCAAGTCTTCTTCACTTTCAGCAAGCAAGGTTGTGTTATCTGCATGTTGCAGGCTGTTAATGAATCTTCCTCCACTCCTGATGCCACATTCTTCTTCATATAGTCCAACTTCTCAGATTATTTGCTCAGCATAGAAATTGAATAACTATGGTGAAAGGATACAACCCTGACACACACCTTTCCTGATTTTAAATCAGGCAGTATCTCCTTCTTCTGTTCAAACAATAGCCCCTTGGGCTATGTACAGGTTCCTCATGAGCACAGTTAAGTGTTCTGGAATTCTCATTCTTCTCAATGTTATCCATAATTTGCTATGATTCACAGTCAAATGCCTTTGCATAGTCAGTAAAATAGGTAAACATTTTTCTGGTATTCTTTGCTTTCAGCCAACACCCACCTGACAGTAGCAATGTTATCTCTCATTCCACATGCCCTTCTGAATCCAGCTTGAATTTATGGAACATCCCTGTCAATAAACAAAATGCAACCATTATTGTGGAGTAAGATCTCACTCATAGCGACTTCTCCTTGGGTTTCCAAGGTGGTATCACTACAGAAGCAGATTGCCTAACCCTCCTTCTGGGGAGTGGCTGGTCAGTTTGAACTGCCAGTCTTCTGTTTAGCAGTCAAATGCTTTAGGCACTATGCCACAGAGCTCCCTTATCCCTGTCAATAGACTTCTGCAACCATTTTTTTTAATTATCTTCAGCAAAATTTTACTTCCATGTAATATAAATGATATTGTTCAATGATTTCTGCATTTTGTTGGATACCTTTCTTTGGAATGGACACAAATTATGGATAACATTGAGAAGAATGGGAATCCCTGAGCACTTGATTGTACTCATGAGGAATTTGTACCTTGACCAGGAGGCTGACGTTCGAACAGAACAAGGGGACACTACATGGTTTAAAATCAAGAAGGGAGTGC
>NW_006922452.1:701885-706044 GCF_000298275.1 Orycteropus afer afer
AACAACAACAACAACATAGTTAGTTGGCCAGGTAGCTGTCCTCCAGATGTCTTGGCATAAACAAGTGAGCACCTCCAGCACTGCATCTGTTTGTTGAAACATCTCAATGGGTATTTCGTCAATTCCTGGAGCTTTATTTTTCACTAATTCCTTCAGTGCAGCTTGAACTTCCTACTTCAATACCATTGGTTCTTGATTTTATGCTACCTCCTGAGATGATTGAACACTGACCAATTGGTACAGCAACTCTGTATTCCCTTCGTCTTTTTTTTGAAATGATGCTTCTTGCATCGTTCAATGTTTTGCCCATAGAATCCTTCAATATTGCAACTTGAGGCTTGAATTTTTTTCTTCAGTTCTTTCAGCTTGAACTAACTAAATCTCTTAAACATGTCTGATTATTTCTCTGGTTCACTCAATGGCAGAAATCTTGTACTCTGTGTTCACAAGTGTGTTTTCTCTACTTAGCTGAGAAAGAAGGAATTTAAGTAACTGGTTGGTGATCCTTTCCTCTCCCAGTTATTAGGAGAACATTTTAGGGGGAAAAAAATGGAAATAACTCAGTCTAATTGCCTTGAAAATATGCTCTGATAGCTGGATGTTCTGGCAAATAAAGTCATGATACTCCTTCAGAGAGAGTAATTGTTTAAGGAATGTGATTTGCAGGGTGTCCTTGGTTTTGAATTGCTTATGGTAAATAAATCTGGAAGGTACACATTTATGGATCATATATTCCTAGAGCATGTCACATAAATTATAAAACTATCTGAAGCATAAAATGTAAATATTTCCTGACCCAAATACTTCCTACTACGTGCAGCATGATGGTTAATGCTGTGTGTCCACTTGGTTAGGCTCTAATTCTCAGTGATTTGTCAGACACTATGTTTCCTACCCCATTTTGTGATCTGATGTGAGCAGCCAATCAATTGGAAAAGTAATTCCCTTGGGTGTGTTTAAGATATTGATGAATGTTCTTGCAAACCTCACTCTCTCTCAATCCTGCATTCATCTCAATACCCTCTGATGGCCCAGTTCTTAGATCATGAGAAGCATTCAGCCTGCTGCCTGACCTGCAGATTTTGGATTTGCCAGCTCACAACCCTGTGAGACAGCAGCCTGCTATCTGATCTGCAGATTTGGGATTCCTGATGCCTGAGCCATGGATTTGGGACTAGTCAGCATCTACAATTATATGAGCCATTTATTTGAGATAAATCTCTCTCTTTCTCTCTCTCTCTCTCTCTCTCTCTCTCTCTATATATATATATATATATATACACACATACATACTCTGGTAGCATAGTGCCTAAAGGACTTGACTGCTAACCAGAAAGCTGGCAGTTCAAACCCACCAGCCACTCCTCAGAAGGAGATGGGGCAATCTACTTCATAGTGATATTGCCTTGGAAACCCAAGGAGGGGTCACCATGAGTCGGGACTCAACGGCACATAACAACAACAGCATATATATATTGCTCCCCTTGTGAACCCAGACTAAGACATGCATTAATCCACAAATCTCACTTAGCAATCTCCTCCACTACTCTGACATCCCAGGTCTAATATGGGAAGGAAAAACTTGAGGAGCCATGCAGAATGTCCCAGACTTCTCCCTGTTTCACCTGTGCCTCTGGATTTTATGTTTCCTGAAGTATTAGTAAATATTGATACTGGGTATGATCTCTGGTTCAGATAAGCCTGATTTGAAAATCCAGTCCTTTGTTTTAGCTCATTAGCACAGTGTTTGACTCAATAATGGTTAAACTGAATATCTAGCTAAAATGTGCCTTATCCAGATAAAATGTGCCTTCTTGTAAGTGAATTCACATTCTTAGAATTATTAAAACTGAAGCTGGAGACTACCTTTCAAAGATGCTAACTGGTGGGGTTCTATATTTAGTGGCAGGTTGTACCAGATGAAATTTTCAAGTCCCCCCAATATAATATTTCATAACTTAGTGATCCATCTTCGAAAGCTTGAGTCTCACTCATCGAAACTCACCCCCAGATCGCAGTTAAATGTTCAGCAAACTGCAACAACATAAAGCTCAATTTATATAACTCCTGCTGCCAGAGTGACTTGACAGACATACTCAAGAATGATTGAATCTTATCAAAGCTATTGAAAAGGTCCCTGGAATAATTTAGATTTTATGACCCTCATAATAACCCTGTGAGGTTATGTAAGGATGGAGGGGATGTTGTTCTACCTAGCTGATTAAGAAATTGAGAGAAAAAGTGATCTTCTCAAGCTAAAATAGCGAATATTTTTGAGAGCTGGATCTCAAGTCCATGCCTTTTGCCTCCAGAACTAGCTCTTTCCTCATTGCTACATATAATACCTGACTCACACACAACCCTGTGAGTGTTTCATGATAGCAAATAAAATCTTGAACACCCTCTCAGACACTTATCAGGTGCTTAAAAAGTTTTTAGAATATAAATCCGGATAGAGCAAACACTTTTTTTACTTTCCCAAACACTTTCATTTTCTGTCCCACTCCATCCTCCTAATATTCCTGGGAGATAAAAAGTATATCCTCATTTCACAGCCAAAGAAACAGAATAAGAGATAGTACATCATTTGCCCAAGAATTTTAATAACAAAGGAAAAATTAAAACAAGGGTTTGTAATTCTCAGTCTGATGCTCCTTGTTCAACATCAACCTAAGCTCCACAGCAAATTCCAAAGACACGATGCAGACACAAGGTATTTATTCAAATATCAGCAGGTGATTAGACTCTGTATTATCTGAGATGACTTGGTGAAATAACCACATTGTCAACTGAGAACATATTATTATGACTAGGTAAAGTGTTTAACTGCTTGTGCATAGGAAAAAAGGGGAGAATAATGTACATACTTTTATCTTACTTACCTAGCGCTGTTGAAACAGAAAGATTGCAAATGGGTGGCTTTCAAGACCAGAAATATATTTTCTCATAGCAGAAAGCTAGAAGCCTGAATTTAGGCATGGGCCTAAGTGTAGTAGCTTCCAGCAATCTTTGGCATTCTTTGGCTTGTAGAAAAGTCCTTACACGGCATCTGTTTCCACACGGTGTGTGTCTGTGTCCATTCTGCTTTTTTTATAACTCAGAAGTGATTAGGTCTAGAACCCACCCTACTCGGGCATGGCCTCATTACTATAGCAAAAGGAAAAGCCTATTTCCAAACAGGATCACATCCACAAGTGTAGGGGCCAGGAATTCAATCAATATTTCGTGGGGATACAAATCAATCCACAAGTTGAGAAGCGCACACATGGAATCTGGAGCCAGTGCTCCTGGCTTTGCATCCCAGCTGTTACTCACCAGCTATATGACTTTAGACAAATCATTCAAACTCTCTTGGTCTCAATTGTATCGTCTGAAAAATGGGCCTAAATATATTGCCTTATAATAAAAATGTTCAGCATTAAGTCCATGAAACTGACATATTACATTGGGCAAATCTGCTGCAAAAGACCTCTTTCAATTGTTAAAGAGCAAGAAGTCACATTGAAGACTAAGATGCACCTGAATCACGACATGGCATTTTTTAATCAACTCGTAGACATATGAAAGCGGGACAAGGAATCCAGAAGACCAAGGAATTGATGCTTTCTGTCTCATTTGTTTCTGCTCTAATATTTCCTTTCTTCTGGTGATGGCAGGCTTATTTTGCTGCTCTTTTTGTAATTGTTGGAGATGTTGGGTTAAGGTGCTGATTTGGGATCTTTCTTCTCTTTTGATGTGTGCATTTATTGTTATAAATTATCATATGGGCACCACTTTTGCTGTGTCCCAAAGGCTTTGGAATATTGTCATTTCATTTTCATTTAATGTAAGAATTTTTTTTATTATTCAGCAGTTTTCAAGCAGGGCTTTATTCAGTTTCTGTAGGTTTGATTTTTTTTTTTCCTTGATCATCCTATTTTTTTTTCTTAGAGGGCAATATAAACTATATAATGGTAGATTAATTGAAAAATATGGAATTGTTAATGAGATAAAGTTTTCCACAAGGTGTTATAATGAAGGCAGTTTCCAAAAAATTGCAATTATAAAATAAATAAATAAGACTCATCAGAAGGGGTTAAGAAGGGAAAACACTGATCTGTTCAAATAGTACTTTATCCTCTTGGAAAACGACGTTAAATGGCAATCACAATTCTTTTGC
>NW_006922452.1:706750-707753 GCF_000298275.1 Orycteropus afer afer
TTTTCTTCATTCTTCTTTGCTGTGGACAAGGAGAGACCCATTATTGCATCTAGATGGCAGCTTGAAAGCTTTTAAGATTCCAGAGGCTACTTGCCAAAGTAGGAGGTGGAACAATGTTTTATATAGTATGTTATGCCAATTGAGCTTGATGTTCCCTGTGACTGTGGTCCCAAGCCCACAGGTTCAACTACTCGGTTCCTCTGGGTAGCTGGCTGTGACCAAGCAGTGACCACAACATTACCCCTTGTCAGCTCTACTATACACGTGGGAATTCTGGTCATTCACATAAACTTATAGGACCATTGTCTACCAACCCTATACAGGTTCTTGGATACACTCCCCATTTCATAGACATACTTAATAGTTCAGCCTGTTCACCCATCTATCTACCCATATACCCATGTTAGCCTTCACTGACAATGCAGTACTGTATATGCAAAAGGGTTCATCTTTCTTGTCTGTACCTCCCATGTACCTCTCTATGTCTTTCTCATCCTCAATGCCACCATATTGGTCACTCACATTTGGTACATTGCCCTTCTCTTCACCCAAATCAATACTTACTCTATGTATCTAACAGCATTCCCTCCCCTCCCCTCCCACCCCTAGTAACCAACAAAGAAAATTTCCTTCAATATATAAACCTTTCCTTAACTTTTACAATAATGGACTAATACAATATTTGTGCTTTTGTGATTGACTTATTTCACTCAACATAATGTCCTCCAAGTTCATCCACGTTATGCGGTGTTTTGCAGGTTCTACATTATTCTTTCGCTTTGCATAGTATTTCATTGTGTGCATGTACCATAGTTTGGTTATCCATTCCTGAGTTGATGGACACCTAGGTTGTTTCCATCTTTTGGCTATTATAAATAGTGCTGCAATGAACATGGGTGTGCATATATCTGTTCTTCTCATGGCTCTCACTTCTTTAGGGTACATACCTAGTCATGTAATGGCTGGGTCAAATGGTATTTCTAATTCCAACTTTTGAAGGAAT
>NW_006922453.1:0-659 GCF_000298275.1 Orycteropus afer afer
TACCTAACAACAGCAAACCTCAGTTGTTTTGTTGTTTCATCTACAAAGTGGGAAAGACAATAAAACCTTTACTCTTTGGTACATATAAGATAGATGAGATAATGGATGTAGAATATTTCCACAATGCCAGTCACAAATTCAGCATTCAGTAATTGGCGATTATTGTCATTAAGTATAGGAAACATCCTGAAAGGTATATTTTCAAAGTTTCACACCTGGGCCTGCCTAAAGTTAAACTCCATTATCTCCCTATTATGCAACACTGCCTCTTAATAATACATATTTCACTGGTGAAAGAGGCCTTTGAAAGAGATTTGTGGATGTGGTAATATTGAATTAAAAAATAAAATTTAACTAGGCCACAAAACTGAACAGTTGTTTTCTTAGTAATGGAATTTGTTACCGAAGTCTCCATCTAGGCTGTTTCCTTTGTGGCCAGGCAGGTGGATTTTCTAGAGAAAAGAAGTGCTGATGAGACAATGTGCTGACCCACTTTATCTCCCTGCAGACGGTCCCAGCTGGCAGAATGTGTACTTTTTGTTCAAAGAAGACTTTTTTTTTTTTTTCCATTTTTCATTATGCCTTACCTAGGAAATAAAAATATAAATGTTGATGTGTTATCTGCAGGAATAAAGAAAAAGTTGGAACTGATATTGGAC
>NW_006922453.1:1549-2161 GCF_000298275.1 Orycteropus afer afer
CATACTATGAAGTAAAGAACATGACCTAGAGCAACCTTGAGAAGGGGGTCTGAATTCAGTATCTACATTAGAGTTATTTTAACTTTTTCCGCTATCCATGCAGTGAGAAAAAGATAAAAGAAGGAAGCACAAATATCATAATTTCAGTACAAATTTGACTCTGAAATTAAGATTAAAAAAAAAAAGTAGAAGAAAGATTTGTCATAAAACAGAATTGGGTGTAGAGAGGATCTCTGATTAATCTCATACCTAGATTCTGCTTACTCTCATACCTAGAACCTTAAATTTGTGTATTGTTTTGCTGCATAAAGTTGGCTCTTTTTGAAACAATGCAAATTCACTCATTGTTTGATGACATTAAATCAATAATTCAATTGAACAATAGATGCACCTCTATATTCTGTTTCATTCACTGATATTTAGCTGATATGAAAAAGGGAAAATATCAGTAACATCAATCCATTTAGAAGGGCAGTGTGCAGAAGTGAAGTCCACGCAGATCAATATTTGTGTTTACGTAATTGGCAAAATTCTGTAATTGGCAAACTTGGGAGCTCTGGTGGTGTGATGCTTAAGGCATTTGACTGCTAACCAGAAAGCTGTCAGTTTAAA
>NW_006922453.1:7467-8699 GCF_000298275.1 Orycteropus afer afer
GTGATTCTTCTTTGTTTCCAACTTTTGCATTCCAGTCACCAGTGATAATTAACACATCCTGATTGCATGTTTGGTCAATTTCAGACTGTAGAACCTGCCCCAACCACCAAAGCCACACATGAGGAAATTGAAGAATTTTATCAGCTTCTACAGTCATGATACAGAACCATTTTCTTATCCCAAAATATTTCCTGTTGCCTCCTCCACCATCACTAGCACTTGACAATTTCTCACATTTTTCTGTCCATAATTTTGCATTTTCCAGACTATAATATGAGTATTATTTTATATTTATTATTTTGAATCTAGTTTCTTTCACTTAGTATAACATATTTGACATGCATCCATCTTATTGCATGTATCACCATTTTGTTCCTTTTTATGGATGGAATCTTTGTGTTTTATAAATGTACCACAGCTATTTAGATCATGCCAAAGTGATTATATGTAATGTTACGATAAACATTGCATAAAATTTTTGGTACAAACATTTTTTTGTTTTTCTCCAAATTCCTAGGAATAATATTAATTGGCTAAATAGTAGCTTTATATATAACTTCATAAGAAGCTGTGAAATTGTTTTTGAAGGTGACTGAGCCATTTTGCAGCCGGAGGATGCCAGTTGATTGACTCCTTTATGAGTCTTGGTATCATGTTTTTTTTTTTTTATTTTTCTTTTGACTTAGTAACATGTGTGAATCAAATCTTGACTTCAAATTAATAATATTATGTATCTTTTCATGTTCTTACTTGCCATGTGTATATCTTCTTTGCTGAAGCATCTGTTCACTCTTTTTGTCCATTTATTTTGACTTTTTCTTTCCTTATTATTGAATATATATTATTGTTGACTATATAAATATATAGGAGCTCTAGTGATTTAGAGGTTAAGGCATTTGACTCTTAACCAAAATGTTGGTGGTTCAAACACATCAACCTCTCCTCAGAGGAAAGATGGGGCAGTCTGCTTCCTAAATATTCACAGCCTTGGAAATCCAATGAGGGTAGCTATGAGTCAAAATTGCCTTGGTGGCAATGAGTTTGGTTTTGGTTTTGTAGAAATATATGCGTTTTATGTATAAGAGTCATTTATTAGACAGTTGTTGATCAATATTTTCTCAGTCTTTTTTTATCTTCTTAACAGAGTATTTTAAAGATCATTTTGTATGATGAAGTCCAATTTGCCAAAAAAAAATATATAAATATATATATGTTTGTGTATATATATATAT
>NW_006922453.1:8799-15605 GCF_000298275.1 Orycteropus afer afer
AGAAGAGGACATGGAACAAAGGATATCATTGCTAATGTCAGATTGATCTTGGCTAAAATCAGAGAATACCAGCAAGATATTTAAAAGGCATTCAAATGTGTAGATCATAATGATTTATGGATACCATTGTGAAAATGGGAATTCCAAAACATCTAATTTTGCTCATGAGGAACCTGTACATAGACCAAGAAGCAGTTGTTCAAACACAACAAGAGGATAATGCACAGTTTATATCAAGAAAGGTGTGTGTTAGGGTTATATACTTTCATCATAGTTACTCAATCAGTGTGCTGAGTGAATAATGTGAGAAACTGGACTATATGAAGAAGAATGTAGCATCAGGATTGGAAGGAGGACCATTTGCAACCTCCTATACACAGATGAAAGGAGCTCTGGTGGCATAGTGCTAAGGCACTTGACTGCTAACCAGACAGCTAGCTGGCAGATCAAACCCACCAGCCACTCCTTGGAAGGAAGGTTGGCAATCTATTTCCGTAGTGATACTGGCTCAGAATCCCAAGGAGGGATCACTATGAGTCAGATACTACTTGAATGCAACAAGGTTTATATGCAGATGAAGGAGCTCTGGTGGCATAGTGGATAAAGCACTTGACTGCTAACCAGAAGGTCAGCAGTTCATACCCACCAGTCACTCTGCAGAAGGAAGACCAGGCAATCAACTTTTGTAAAGACTTATAGCCTCAGAAACCCCATGGGGTCACTATGAATTGTAAACAACTAAGTGGCAGTGAGTGTGGTTTTGCTTTGTATGCAGATGACACAACCTTGCTTGCTGAAAGTGAACAAGACTTGCAGCACTTACTGATGAATATCAAAGACTACAGTCTTTAATACGGATTACACCTCAACACAAAGAAAAATAAAATTCTCACAAATGGATCAATAAGCAACATTATGGTAAATGGAGAAAAGTTTAAAGTTGTCAAAAGTTTCAACTTGACAATCAATGTCTATTGAAGCAGCAGTCAATAAATCAGATGACGTATTGCACAGAGAAAGATGATGAAAACGACCTCTTTAAAGTGCTAATGAGCGAAGATGTAACTTTTTGTGTCTAAGACTAGGGTAAACCTGATTCAAACCATGATATTTTCAATAGTCACATATGTATGTGAAAGCTGGACAATGAATAAGGAAGATTGAAGAAGAATTGATGCATTTGAACTGTGGTGTTGGTGGAGAATACTGAAAATACCATGAACTGCCAGAATAAGAAACGAGTCTGTCTTGGATTGGAACAAGTACATCCTGAATGCTTCTTAGAAGTGAGAATGGCCAGACTTCCTTTCTCATATGTACTTTGGTCATGTGTCAGAAAGTATCAGTCCCTGAGGAACAATATCATGCTTGGTTAAGTAGACAGCTGAAAAAGGCAAGACCCTCAATGAAATAGATTGACACAGTGGCTACAACTATGGACTCAATCATAGCAAATATTGTGAGGATGTCATAAGATTGGGTAGTGTTTTGTTCTGTTGTGCATAAGGTCACTATGAATCGGAGTTGACTGTATGGCACCTAGCAACAACTCTAACGAGATAGGTTAATATAGTTCTGGTGTCTTCAGAGTGCAGTCATCTCACCCTAACACACATACGTTATGTGCTTTTGCAGCTATTTAATCCTTAGTCCATATGGAGATGATGGAAAGGCAATTACAGTATAGCATACCTCTGCACTCAAGACTTGGTGTACCATCTTTGCCTCAATTTCCTTTCCTAAAAGGGGGAAAAGAGTCAAGAGTTAAAACAAAATAGAAGATGACTTGACTATAAGTTCTAGAAAAGAAAAAAATAACAACTCAGAAATACTTTACAACTACAAAGCCTGCATAATACAAACAGTTTATAATAAGCTGATAACCAGGTGCATCACAATCTAAGCACCTGCAGTGGCTCTGAGGAAGAATAAGACTTGGTGATCTGCTTCAGGAAAGATTACAGCCAAGAAAAGCCTTTGGAGCCATTCTACTTTGTAACATATAGGGTCACCATGAGTTAGGAGACAATTCAACAGCAGCTAATAGCAACAATGAACATGTTTGTACAAGTCCAGACCCATCTCAGTGTAACTAAGGAAGCCTCCCTCCCTGTTTACCTATCAACATGACTCCACATTTCAGGGGCTAGAACACTCCCATCACCAGCAGGGCAACATTTAAATTCCTCGAGAACTCTAGGTCATTCCCTCCATTTACTTTTACTGGAATCCCTGGGGGTTCAAATAGTTAATGTACTGGGCTACTAATTGAACTGTTGGGGGTTCCATCCAGTTCACCTCAGAAGAAAGGCCTGGTGATCAGAAAATCGTATGGAGCACAGTTCTGTTCTGACACACATTGGTCGCAATGAATCACAACTGGTATGTGAAGTTTACCTTGATTATTAATCCCTGTGGCTGTATCTCCATTTCCATGATTGACCTCTAGGATAATTGACAGTGGAAATATGCACTGCTATTTACTCCTAGATTATACACTATGAGTTACTAAATAGCATGTTCTGCAAAACAGAATGAAATTGCATGCATTTAATAATTTAGATTAGAAACATTGGGGATAGTTTTATCTTTTGAAACTATCTGTAGTTATTTATATATTAAAATTTCTAAGGAGCCTACATTGGAGAATAAATTATAATTCACACATTTTTAATCAGATGTAGAAATATAGAATACACACCGTTGAAAAAATTTAACTCTACACATCATAAGTAGTATAACACATTAACTGTGTCTTAAATTATATACCATCTTACATTCTAACATCTCTATATTCTAACACCTTAGTATGCCTACAGATGTATTAATTTTTAACCACTGCAGTTTCAAAATTTTTGAAAAGTTAAATTCTGCATCAATATTTGGATTTATTCTACAATATCTTTGTAGAAAAGATCTGTGCTAAAGCAATTTATAGTATTTATATTGAATAGTGAGTGCATGAAAATGCATAAGGAAGTCTATTTTTGAAAGTTAATATATAAGCAAAAACATTTTCTGTGAAAAATAATTATAAATTCAAACTAATTTTATTTAATTAGGGTGATTTTTAAAAGAAAGTTTTAGTAATTAAAACCTGCTCTGAAAATCATATATTTTCAAGCTTAAGGCTATGGTTAAATATGCAAGACAGTATTCATCAATCTTGTTAGTGTCATCTGCATTTCATTAGTGACATTTTTATCATATAAGTAAAAAGTATCTTTATTGAAACAAGATGCTCAAGCACTCCTAAGTTATACAGATGGGAAGACTTGACACAATTTTGTAGCTTTCCTGATTATTAAAAACAAAAAAAAGAAAAGTGACTAAAATTAGAAAAGAAAAACTTAAATATGGTTACAAATTCAACTCATTATATTGGAATAAGAATATGAGATGAGTAGCCATTCAGTTAACTAGACTCTCTTTGCTAATATAGGGGAGTTTGGTTATATTTTCATAAACTCAGTTTCACATTTACAACAGCAGAAATGAGTGAATTACTTCTGGTCCCCCTGTATTTAAATGAAGAAACTGATTTTGTAGAATAATTTATCAATAGTTGATGCATAGACTATACATTGCTCTTCCAAGCCTTAAAGGACATCAGATAAATTCTAGTGATGTGTGGTGACAATTTATGATTTTGAGTATATGTTATTAACTAACCACTTCTCAATGGGCTACAAAAGGCTACAATACTCAGATCAGACTATGCAATGAAAATTTTATTTAATATCATGAATATCTTTATAGGATGTCCTCAGGTTATTACAGTTTTGCATTGTCATTGCATTTCCTTTTCCAATAATGGCAGTGTATTATTGTTTTAAAATGTAGACCAAACACCAATTTCTGCTCACCTCCCATTGCAGCACTTAATACAAGTTGAAGAATGATTATGTGAAAAAATATAATTTTAGTCAAAAATATTAATTTGAAAATTGTAAAATCAAGAAAAAGAAGAGTTATGTAAGATTTTTCTACTAATATGGTATGAAGAAAGCTTAATACTATCAGACCAAAAGATATAGTAAAGAAGATATTATTTTTTGAATCGTTCAGCATTTTGATAAGCTTTTCTCTTCACGAAAGTTTTGCTACTGAAAACAACATTGATAGTTGTAAAAGAAAGAAAATTATATTTTTAGTTATTAGCATGTGCTGGGAAATACATGTTTTGAATGCATTATCACATTTAGTATTTAAATAAAATTTCAGTCTGTAAAAGGAGCATAAATATTAGTATTTTTAGCTTAGAAGAGGGAATACAAATATTCAAGAAGTGTCATGCAAGTAGAAACAGATGGCTCATGTTCCATCCTTCTTGAGATATACCACAGTGTTTATTAAGAATAACCACAACAAAACAAAACAACAACAATAATAATAATAACTATTTAGCAAAATTTGGTATGACAGGTGTCTTTCGTATTATATCTCTAATCCTTACAAAATCCTTGAAGGCAAAACCTCTGAGCTTTGTATGACCTACCTGACGTAAGGAAAAAATTCTAATACTTATAGAGAGAAGAAAATCATCTAAAAACCCATTGCCACTGAGTCTATTTTGATTTATAGTGATCACATAGGACAGAGTAGAACTGCACAATACAGTTTCCAAGGCTGTACATATTTACGGAAGCAGACTATCTCATCATTTTCACATGGAACAGCTGATGGGTTTGAACAACTGACCTTTTGGTTAGCAGTCTAATGATTTAACCACTGCACTATTACAGCTCCTTGTAGAAAATCATACATTGAATATAATAGCAAATACCAATTGTAAATATTTTTAAAATGACCCGGAACAGAGAAGATATGGCTAAAGAGTGTCTACCCCTTGTCTTAGCTGACCGGTTCTGGTATAACAGAAGTGCCAAAAGTGGCTTTAACTTCAGTAAATGGAAACTTACTCTATCACAGTTTAGGAGGCCACAAACATGAATTCAGAGGGCCAGCTCTAGGGGGCGGGTGGAGACCCTGCAATGTTGGGATTCAGCTCTGCCTTTTGTTCCAGACCCATGGGAGCAAACTGGAGGATTCTCTTGACTCAAGCAGATATTGACTGTTGAGGCTAACAAATCCAAAATCTGCAGGCAATATGGCAGATTGTTGGCTCCCTAGCTGCAGAGGCAATAATCTCAAGATCAGCAGGCAACATGACAGCCACTTGTTCAAGTTCAGGAACTGGAAATGATGGCAGGCCAAATGCAGGATCCAAAATGAGACAGAAAGGTGGAGAACTTTCCCAAAGTTTCTTCATATATACTGCAAGCAAGTCACACCCCAAAGGCAACTCCCTTCAAGTAATTAGCTGTTCACAGCAGATTCCACCAAGCCAAATTGACACAACCTTAATTACCACACATACCTAAAGGGTACAGGAAGAAGTCAGTTCAGCCAGCATATGTAGCAGAGCCATCAACAACATTCTACAAAACAAGTCCTGAGCCCTAAAGGCTTGCCAGAAGGCAAATGTCAGTGTGAGAGGATCAAAAAGGAATACTTCACAAGTTCCAGAGTAGTGACTCTTCACATGTTCAAAATGCATCATGCACCTTATTATGGATACATGCTGGTGACCACCTCATTTTAGCTAGGAATAACTCCTTAATCTATGGATGAAAATGAGAGAGAGAGGAAAAAAAAAAAAAGAAATAAGGAGAGAAAAATAGAGACAATGAGAACAGTGTGATTTCTGGGATAGCATATATATTAAGCTTACACAGAAATAACATAGTCATCATCTAAGATTCTCAGATTCTATAGGCTACAAAAGACTGATTTAAATATCTTCTGATCCTCATACTTAGAAAATGAGCAATGGTCAATCACTTCTTGGAGGCAGGCTAAATGAAAATAAATTTTCCAGAGGGTCAGAGGCCTCACCTTGCAAAAGGAAAATAGAAAAGACAAGTCAGAAGTAAAGCTAAGGAAAAATGTTATGTGTGGCTGTAATTACTTGTGATGCGACTGTTAAGCCCTGGTTGCACTACTTATTTTTGATAGATTTTCCTCAGCATCAAAAAGAACCTTCCTGTTGATCCTCCAACTCACCACAGAGAGTCCCCTTTACCTCTCCATCTCTAATCCATACTGTGGCTTGCTATCTGTTCCTTACCTGTTCCAAAATATAAAGAGAATCGATAAGCACTTACTTTTGTAATTGAAGTAATTCATACTTCTCATAATAATTTACTAAAAAAAATTCTTGCATATTTAGATAGAGTTAAAAAAACAAAAACACAACAATATCATCAAGTTGATTCCAATTCATGATGACCCCATGCGTTCCGAAGTAAAACTTTCCATAAGGTGTTTTTTGCTATAATCATTATAGAAGCATATCGCTAACTTTTTCTTCTGCGGTGCCTTTGGTGGCTTCAAACTTCTCACCTTTGAGTGAGCAGTTGAGGACAAACTGGTCAGGTTTATTGAGGTATAATTATACACTCTGAAATTCACAATTTTTTTGTGTACAGTTCTGAGTGCTGAGTTTTAAAACATAGCAAGTCATGTAAACACCATTACAGTCATGATTTTGTTGTTGTTGTTGTTGTTGTTAAGTGCCCACGAGTCGTTTCCGACTCATAGTGACCCCATGCACGGGGGAACGAAACACTGCCCGATCCCGCGCCAGCCCCACAATCCCTGCTATACTTGAGCCCATCACCGCAGCCACCATATCAATCCATCTTGTTCAAGGCCTCCCCCTCTTTCGTTGACCCTCCACCCTACCAAGCATGACATCCTTCTCCAGGGAATGCTCCCTTCTTACAACATGACCAAAATAGGTG
>NW_006922453.1:19967-30949 GCF_000298275.1 Orycteropus afer afer
TTTTTTTTTTTTTTCTCTTTAAAATAAATAAATAAATAAAAATTCATTGTGATTTGGGTGAATGTTTGCACAGAAAATTAGTTTTCTGTTCAACAATTTATACACATTTTATCTCAGGACATTGACTGTAATCCCCACAATGTAACAACACTCTTCCCATTTCGTCCCTGTGTTTACCCTTCCCATTCCTCCTTCCTTTCTATCCTTTCCAGCAGCTTTATCCCTGGGCAAATGCTTTCGATCTCCTGTTTTTAATTATTCTAAGTGGTATGGACTTCCTTAGTGTGACTGTTCCTCTTGTAGGCCTGTATATTGTTTGGCTGAAAGTTGAGCCACATGGGTGAGTTCAGTTTCAGGCTTGACAGGTGACTATGGGACAAAGTCTTAGGTTCCACCAGTCTCTATTAGACCAGTAGGAGCTCTGGTAGCATAGTGGCTAAGGCACTTGACTGCTAACCAAAAGACTGGTGGTTCAAACCCACCAGCCACTCCTCAGAAGGAAGTTTGGGCAATCTACTTCCATAGTGATACCACCTCAGAAACCCAAGGAGGGGTTGCTATGAGTCGGGTCGGACTCAACAGCACATAGCAACAACAACAACAATTATTAGCAGTAATCCTAGGCAATTTTCTCCAATTCTGTTAAGGACATTCTATTGTGATCTCTTTCACAGTGTTTGGCAGTGGTAGCTGGACAACATCCAGTTCTTCTAGCCTCTGGGTCATGGAGGCAGAGGCCTGTGTGCTTCATTAGTCCTTTGGACTAATTTTTTCCATACAGTTTTGGTTTTCTTCATTTTTCTTTGCTTCTGATAGGGGAAACTAATAGTTATACCTTAGATGGCAGCTGGCCATATAAGACCTCAGTTGTTACTTACCAAAGTAGTATTCAAACATTTTCTTTGTGGATTATGTTATTCCAATTACCTTGATGTCTCCCAAGGAATCCCCAATCATTCCGTTGAACTGTGTGGTTATGGCTAAGAAATTTTCATAACTTTAGTCATTTTTATTTCTTCTAAAATTGATTTCTTCATTTTTCAGGCAGTCCATAGTTTATTCAATATTCTTCACCAACACAAAACTGAAATGTATCAATTCTTCTTTGGTCTTCTTTATTCATTCCTCATCTTTTGCACGTGTATGAGAGATTAAAAAGACCATGTTTGGGCCAATCACTTCTTAGTCATTAATTCACAGAATATGACTATTCTGTTCTTTTTATCTCTTTATTTATCTTTTTCAGACAGTATAACAATGTCTTCTTTACTATAGTTTTAAAGTAAGTCTTTAAAATAAAAGTAACATTTTAAAGTAAAACATTGCTCTATAAATTTCAAGTAGAAGAATTATAAAGAAAACACAATCCAGACACAATATGATCCTATTGAGAAGAAAATATTAAGAAGAAAGACAATACTAAATTACAGGTAAAGGAGCAAAACAATGTATTATGAACAGTGGGGGAAAAAATATTTGATTTACATTCCACATATATTTTTCAATTCAAAAAGCAATAGAATATTTTTAATATACTGAAAAAATAAACAAATATTATAATCATAAATTTTATAGCTAGTAATATGACCCTTTAAGATTACAAAAATTTCACAATAATATATTAAATAACAAATTAATAGTAATATTAAAAATGATTTTTAATGTAAAAATAGCTAATAGAAATTTTGATGAGCATATTTATATTCCAAGAAATTATAAAATATTTATTCAGACAGATTAATAAATGCTACTAGCTGGAAATCTGGATCTATAGAAAGGAACAATGACCTTTGGAAATCAAATATATAGGTGAAGAGAAAATATTTGAAATAATTTATTTAAGTTCTTTAAATGTTATCAAGGAATATTCCTTGTGATCAAATTAGACCATCTTGGATGGTGCAAATGGTTAGTGATCAGCTACTGGCTGAAAGGTTGGCAATTTGCACACACAGAGGCACTTTGTAAGACAAGCCTAGTGATTGGCTTCTCAAAGGTCACAGCATTGAAAAACCCTATGGAGTTCTACTCTGTACACATGGGGTCATTATGAGTCAGTAATCTCAATGATAGTTAATAATAACAACAAATTTCTTTAAAAGTTATTGCCCAAGTAAAACAAAACAAAACAAAGAAAATGTTTTGTGATGGTTAGATATACCAGAAAAAATTTTCAGACATTGATAGCATAGAGGATGGGAGAAAGAAATGCTAGTACACCACTCCTGTTGCCTTTGAGTTAATTCTCACTCAAAGTGACCCTACAATGCAGAGCAGAACTGCACCCTAGGCTTTCCATGGCTGTAAGTCTTTATAGAAGCAGGCTGCCTCATCTTTCTCCCACCAAGGGGCTGGTGAGATCAAAGCATTGACCTATTTAGTTAGCAGCCAAATGCTTTAACTACTATACCAACAGAGCTCCTTCAGAAGCCACTAATAATAACAACAATAATAATAAACCCATTACCATTGAGTTGATTTTGGCTCAGAGTGACCCCTTTCAGGTTTCCAAAGCTGTAAATCTTTACAAAAATAGATTGCTTCAACTCCCTTTCATAGAGCAGCTGGTAGGTTTGAACCACTAACCTTCTGGTTAGCAGCCAAATGCCTTACCCATAACACTACCAGAGCACCTTTAATAAGCCAATAAACCAAAACCAAACCAAATTCTCTGACATCGAGTCAATTCCTACTCAGAGATATCTTTTGGATTTCTGAGGTGGTAAATCTTTATGGAAGTAGATTGCTCAATCTTTCTTCAATAGAGGGGCTGGTGGATTTGAAATAAGCCAATAGTAGATACAAAATAAATTTATAATAATTAAGTTTAGAAACATTAAATTACTTTTGCAATATTTTTGTAAATGGAAAGAGGAAGAGAGAAACAAACTCAGTTATGATAAAGAGAAAACAAACAGTAAAATGATCACATTTGAAAGTGAAATTAAATGAATGATTAAATGATATTAATTAAATGCTAAATATTATCAGATGTGATTTTAAAACATCAAGACTCCATGCTCTCTGCAAGAAACCCATTTAGCACAATCATCAACATTTAAATGCAAACTAATCCAAAAAAGAGGAAATAAGAAAGACACAAGGGAAGCACTAATCTAACAGCTCTGGGGTTATATTAAGACTATTGGACACAATTGACTTCAGAACAAGTATTATAAAAATGATAAAATGAGACAATCTATAATATTGCTGAGGTTTAATCATCAAGAAAAAATGACAACTACAAGTAGTCATATACCTAATAAGAGAGTTCAATGTTGACATTAAAAAAAAAAAAATCAAAGAAGAAATAATCAAATCCACAATAACATTTGGAAATTTCAACACTTCCTTCTGTAGTTATTGTAATAAGGAGAAAATGAGATTATTTGAAAATGATTGCAGTTTATATGGAATATTCATCAAGATCAACCATATTCAGAGGCAAAAAACATGTTTTAAAATAATTGAAATGCTAAGTATGTTCCTGGGGGGTCACATATAATTATACTAAGAATCAATAATGGTACCTGAAAATTATCCAAATACTTGAATATTGAATAGCACACTTATAGATAATGTTAGTCAAAAAGAAAATTATAATTAAAATTAGAAAATATTTTAAGCTACATGGATTTATAAAAACATAATTTATAAAACTTCATAGCATTCAGCCAAAGCAGTGCTTAAAGGAAATTTCACACAATTAAGTATTTGTGTTGAAATAGATTTTTAAAGAAAAAATATAGCAATTACATAAACTTATCCTTTAAGAAACAAAAATAAAGTGCAAATTAAATTCAAAGTAAGTAAAACAAACAACAAAAATATTAATAATAAAAACAAAGGAGAATGTCAATAAAATAGAAAATAGACAAATGAAAATAAGAGAAAGGAAAAGTTAGTTTATTATTATTTGAATAGTGTCTTCCAGAAAAATACATTGGATACTTATGAATTTGACACTGGTTATAAGTAAGGTGGGTCCTAACCTCATCTGGGTGGTGGACTATAACACAAGAGAGCAGACAACAGATACTTGCAGAGAATTAGATGAAGAATGACCTATGAACCAGGAGTCAGACTCACCTGTAAGCCAATATCTCTTTTCATTGCCTCCAAAATCCTGTTCTTGTCTTTAATGATTGTCAAAAGGGTAGAATGAGACAGTCCTCCCTCATGTACTAATTGGCAGACTTCCTTTCCATTGTCATAGACCTTAATGATCTTTATGTTTATATCCATATTTATAACTTGCTCACTTTGTTTTTGGTTTAGAATTTTCAGTGGTCTGATTTCTTTTGCTAGACACATTGTTGGGAGTATGAACAGTGCTGGAGTTACAGTAAGAGAAACATAATCATTTCAGCTTCAAATTAGCAACCAATAGTTTTCATGAGGCCAGGGGCTTTTGGAAACAGCTTTAAGGGATGGTCCAGAAGCAGAGCCGGGCACCGCGGGTATTTGCAGGGGCTTTAAGGGGCAGCCAGGCATGGAGTTTGGAGTGGCTTTAAGGGAAGCTATACCAATAGATTTGGAAGACAGCTGCCTGGACAACTGACTGGAAGAGATACATATTTTTACCCATTTCAAATAAAGGTCATCCCACAGAATGTAGAAATTATCAAACAATATCATTTATATCACATGCAAGGATAATCTTGCTGAAGATGATAATTCAAAAATGGTTGCAGTATTATATTGACAGAGAACTTCCAGAAATGCAAGCTGGATTCAGAGGAGGATGTGGCACAAAGGATATCATTGCAAGGATATGGATCTTAGCTGAAAGGGGATGTGTCAGGGTTATATCCTTTAACCATACTTATTCAACCTGTATACTGAGCAAATAATTTGAAAAGCTGGATTATATGAAGAAGACAGTGGCATCAGGATTGGAGGAAGGCTCATTAATAACCTGTGATATGCAGATGATACAACTTTGCATTCTGAAAGTGAGAATGACTGGAAACATTTGCTGGAGAAAATTGAAGACTATGATCTGCAATATGATTACACCTCAATATGAAGAACACAAAAATCCTCACAACTGGACCAATAAGTAGCATCAAGATAAATGGTGAAAAGATTGAAGTTGTCAAGGACTTCATATTACTTGGTTCTACAATCAACACCAATGGAAGCAGCAGTTAAGACATCAAATGTCGTATAGCATTGGACAAATCTGCTGCAAAAGACCTCTTTCAAGTGCTGAAGAGCAAATATGTCTCTTTGAAGACTAAGTTGTGCCTAACCTAAGCCATGGTATTTCCAATAGCCTCTTATGCATGTGAGAGTTGGTCAATGAATAAGGAAGACCAAAGAAGATTAGATGCCTTTGAGTTGTGGTATTAATGAAGAAGGCTGAGATTAGTACGGACTGCTAAAAGAACAAACAGATCTATCCTGGAAGAACTGCAGCTGCAATCCTCCTTGGAAGTGAGAATAGCCAGACTTCACCTCACCTACTTTGGTCATGTTGTCAGAAGGGACCATTTCTGGGAGTAAGATATCATGCTTGGTAAAGTGCAGGCTCAACAAAAAAGGGGAAAGCCCTCAACAAAATGGATTGGCACAGTGACTGCAACAACGGTTCAGGCATAGCAAGGATTACAAGGATGACACAGAACTGGTCAGTGTTTCATTGTTTTATGTAAGGTCACTATGAATTGGGGACAACCTGCCAGCACCTAACAACAACAGCTCCTTATGGTATGAAAACTGAAATAAGATCAGTTATCGCCTTTCCTACAATGTTACTGTCAGTGTCATAACAAAGATGTTGAAGTCATAATGGCCGTTGGACTATGTACACATAGTCCAACTATTATATATCATTAGAGTTGAACTATGCCCAAATTTTGTTAGGTTATGACTGCCAACACCAACATCAACTTCCCTGTAGATAAGGCCATAGTCTGCTATGTGGCAGTGCCTTGAATAGTTAGTTATAAAGCTGAACATCTGGGAGTAAATTTCTGAGAATGATAACATCAGCAAATTATATGCTACAGCAATGTATGTAGTGCCTGTTAATAATTACAAGATTTATTAAAATAGAAAAAAAAGCAATCATCTGTAAGTGTGGTTCATTATTACTTGAATAAACCATACGTCAGAGATTACCTGTATATTGTTGTTGTTGTTATATGCTGTCGAGTCGGACCTAACTCATAGCGACCCCTCCTTGGGTTTCCGAGGCAGTATCACTACGGAAGTAGATTGCCCCATCTTCCTTCTGAGGAGTGGCTGGTGGGTTTGAACCGCCAGCCTTCTGATTAGCAGTCAAGTGCCTTAGGCACTATGTTACCAGAGCTCCCTGTATATTACCAGAACCTATAAGAAAAAAGATGTGAATATCTCAACAGAAGTAGAGCTGTCATCATGCAGTGCCTAAGGCATTTGGCTGCTAACTAGACAGTTGGAGGTTCAAACCCACCAGCCACTTCTCAGAAGAAAGACTTGGCAATCTACTTCTGTAAAGATTTACCACCTTGGAAACCCAAAGGGGGTTGCTTTGTGTTGGGATTGACTTGATAGCAGTGGGTTTGGGGGTTTTTATACTGCAGTAACCATTTTTTAATGGTCTTTAGCAAAATTATACTTGAGTGTGATATTAACAATATTGTTTGATAATTTCTGTATTCTGTTGGATCACCTTTCTTCAGAATGGGCACAAATGCAGATGTCTTCCAGTCAGTTGGCCCACTGTCTTCAAAATCTTTTAATAAACATATGAGTGCCTCCAACACTGTAACCGTTCTTGAAACTTCCTAATGTATATCCCATCAATTACTGAAATTTTGTTTTACACAAATTCTTTCAGGGCAACTTGGACTGCTTCCTTTAAAACCATTGGACTTTGATCATATGATTCCTCCTGAAATAGTTGAACACTGACCAATTCTTTTTGGAATAGTGACTCTTTTAAAATAAGGAACTGTAATGGCACAATGTTTAAATGCTTGGCTCCAAATGAAAAGTCTTCCTTTGCAACCCACCAGGTGCTCCTTGGGTTAAAAATGTTGCAGTCTATTTCCATAAATATTTCACTCTTGTAAACCCTATGACGCAGTTCTGCTCTGTCCTAGGTGATCCCTATGACCCAATGACGATAGGTTAGCCACTTACAATACTTATCCTTACCATCTAAAATGTAATTGATGTAATCTAATCATGCTAATTACATTCTCTTTTAAGACCAATGGATATGTAACTTCTCAGAATGTTTCTGTCACTGTTTATGTATAGGTAAGAATGTATAATTTTCAAATATTTTGTATCATTTATTAAATATTTGTATTTTTACTCTGTTATATAAATTAAAATTAACTAACAATGGTTCATTCTTCAAGAGACAGTGATTGCAAACAGATGCATTTGAGCTAAACACATATTGCTCAAAATATGTTGATTGAGTCCATGAAAAATAATTTAAAAAAATATGAAAAATGTAAGTACAAAGACTTATTCAAAGACATGAAATAAAAGTATTGCAAAATAATGCTTACCTTTGCCAATACACTATGCTATTTTTTATTCCACTTCAATATTTTGTATTGTTTTTTATTTATGTATTAATACTAGGAATAACCAATTAATCTTTTCTCAATCTCAGTACTGTGTTTAGACTTGAATTGATAAAATCAGAGACATGGTTTTATCCATCAGCAACATCAGGCAGCCTAACATGTGTTTATGGCACTGGTCATTTTGTAACCATCACTTTTCTGGTAAACGTTACAGAGGTATAAATATTCCATGATCTATGATTTCTTAGACTGTCCTATTAATGATCATTAGTGGCATAGCAACAATAAAAGTATTTTGACATACATTGTAAAGGCAAAAATAGTCACATTACTCTAGGAAATCAAAAACTTGGGAAGATATGATAATACTTTTATACTAGTCTATCAATATTTTTGTGCAATGAAAATGTTGATACTTTTACATGTTTTACTATTAACTTCTTAATAGCATGATAAAAAGTCTTTCAATTATCTATAATTGTTTTAATGAATTTTAACTAAATTCAGTAAGCATTCCATTAACTTTAAAAATATCTGCAAATTTTCAAGGCAGTTAATAAGATGTCATTAAATCATTAGTGATTTTATTCATATTGAACCTAATAGAGCATCAATTTTAACCTAATAAACAATTTGAAAATGAAGGTTGTAGTAATTGAAAATAAGTAGATATTTATTCAAGGCACACCTCCCAAACATAGATATATTCAGAAGCTGAATAATCAAGATTCATAATAAAATTTTCACACCGTATGGTTACATATGAGTATCCATTCACTGTTAACATAAGTTTTGAGAATAAAATAAAAAGTCCAAAGAACATAAAATACACCAAAGCTTAGATTAATTTATGAATACGATGATATAGTTCCCAGTTTCTAGCATTTTAGTTCTGTATTTAATTTAGATCAGTAATACTTGGAATCAGATTCAGGCTTTCAGAACAATAAAAAAAAAATATATCAATTTCCCATGACTCAAGTATGTCAGTAAATTTCTTAGACCATGCATTTAAGTGTATTAAATTTGATTACTTAGCAGACTTTACTTTTTAAATCAAAAAAAGAAAAAGTTAAAATAAACCTAAATAAAATAAATAAAAAATAATTAATAACCCTACTCTTTCTTTTGCTCATAAACTCCCTCCTCTGAATCCCTGCATGTTGGCAGAAGTTCCTAAGCCATGAAAAGAATTTCACCCATTCTTCTTTGCTTTCAAGATCACAGAATCATTGCAGGACGCGTTGGTGAGATGTGCAAGGAAAGGGCATTTCAGGAAGCAAAATATATATGAGAAAGGTATAAGAAATGAAAAAAAAACCATGATTTCCAGAGGTTTACAGGGACTTGTACTTATATGTAGATTGTATGCAAGAAAGGGAATCTACATCTCTTGTGTCTTTCACCATCTCTAGCAAATGAAATTTTATGTAGCTCTCAGACTACATCTAATCTTCATTGCTAGTGACTTTATGGCAAAAACTATCTAATCTCCATACAAACATTATTAGCTAGTCCAATTCCTGGCGATGCCATAGCCTGCTTTGTTCCCTCATACATTTTTTTACACTAAGTCAATCTTTCCTATTTTACACTGAAAACATTTTTTATCAGTTCTTTCATAATTTGGAAAATGGTTAAAGTGAGGCAAAAATGAGAAGCAAGGAGGCAAAGAAGAGAAACCTAGCAACAGAGTTTCAGACCAATCTACATAATTTAAAAAAAAAAATGAGAAAAATGGATTGAGGAGAATAAGGAAGTATAAAATCCATAAACCAGGACAGGAAGATTTTAGGCTTTTGATATATGGAATCTTCTGAACTTTGCAGTGAATTAGAGAAATAAGGAGCCAGGCAAAGTTTTTCTGAAAAGTGTAGTCTATTATCAGAGTCATGTATGTTTTTATATGGATAAATGAGTACTTTTAATAGCTTTCATTAAACTATCAAAAATATGAGGAGGTTTTAAAGAAAGACTGTGCATTGAGACAAGAGCATGTCCACACAAGGATAATTTGGTAACTGTGCAGAATACTCATAAGAAATTGGTACTTGAAGTTGTGGTAAAGTGGCAGGGAACAAGACCAACATACAAAAATCCATTGGATTCTTCTACATGAACAAATACATCTCTGAAATGAAATAATGGAATAATATAACTACCAAGAAGATAAAATACTTGGGAATAAATCTTAATAGGGACACGTAAGACCTAGATACTACTGCAAGAAACTGTAAGTGACTTATGTAAATGTAAGAATATCTTATGCTCATGGATAAGAAGAGTGAATATAGTTAAAATGTCAATACTACCCATTCTTTAAGGACATGGAAAAGCAAACCACTACTTTTATATGGAAAAGAAAGAGAACACAGATAAGCAAAGCACTTATAACCCTACTTAATAACCCTATACTCCATTGCACACAAACTACCTCCTCTGAATCCCTGCACTGTGGCAGAAGTTTCTAGGCCATGAAAAGAAGAAAGAAAAAGTTGGAGATCTTCCTCTCTCAGATCTCAAAACCTACTATACAGCCACAATAGTCAAAACAGCCTGTTATTGATATAATGATAGACACACAGATCAGTAGAACAGGATCGAGAATCCAAACTTAGATCCATCCACATACAGACAACTGAACTTTGACAAGACCAAAACCCATTCAATGGGTCTCTCTCTCTCTCTTTATTATTTTTTTTTATTATTATATTGTGATTTAGGTGAAAGTTTACACAGCAAATTCACTTTCCATACATTAGTTCACATACACTTTGCATCGTGAACTTGACTGTAAACTCCCATAATGCAACAGCTCTCCTCCCCCTTTCTCCTCATGCCTCATGGGGTCCTGGCACCTTAGCTGTCTCCCTGGGCATACACAGCCCTTCTATTCTCCCACGATGGAGAGCCAAGGAGTGTATCTACCTAATGAAAATGTTCAGCTCATACGCCTGTCTTTTGGTTGGCTGGAAGCCAAAAAATTGAAGTGGGTTCAATTCCATATCAGAAGGGCAGCTAGGGACCACAGTCTCAGGGGTTCCACCAGAGTCTATCAGATCAGCAAACCTGGTCTTTTTTTTTTAATGTTTTGAGTTTTGTTCCACATTGTTCTCTGACTCTATCCAGGATCTCCTACATAGATCCCCCTCAGAATGGTTGACAGTGGTAGCCGGGCACTATCTATTTCTTCTGATCTCATAGTCCTATAGGCTGAGGATCACATGGTATACCAGTCCCTTGGACTAATTGTTTCCATGTGTCTTTGGTTTTCCTCATTCTTCTTTTCTCTGGACAAGGAAAGACCCATTATTGCATCCAGATGGCCACTTTGTTGTTGTTGTTGTTATGTGCCGTCAAGTCGGCCCCGACTCATAGCGACCCCTCCTTGGGTTTCCGAGGCAGTATCACTACGGAAGTAGGATTGCCCAACCTTCCTTCCGAGGAGTG
>NW_006922453.1:31614-42816 GCF_000298275.1 Orycteropus afer afer
TATTCCATTGTGTGTATGTACCATGGTTTGGTTATTCATTCTTCTGTTGATGGACAACTATGTTCTTTCCATCTCTTGGCTATTGTAAATTGTGCTGCGAAGAACATGGGTGTGCATATGTCTGTTTTGTCCTGGTTCTCACTTCTTTAGGATATATACCTAGTAAAGGAATTGCTAGGTCAATGGTATTTCTAATTTCAAATTTTGAAGGAATCACCATACTGCTTTCTACAGTGGTTGTATCATTTGACAGTCCCACTAACAGTGTATGAGAGTCTCAATCTCTCCACAGCATCGCTATCATTTGTTATTTTCTGTCTTGTTGAACTGTGCCATTGGTACTGGTAAGATGGTACCTCATTGTTTTGATTTGCATCTCTCTGATGGCTAATGATAGTGAGCATTTCTTTATGTGTTTGTTGGCTGCCTGAATATCCTCTTGGTGAATTGTCTATTCGTGTCTTCTGCCATTTTTCAATTGGATTGTGAATCTTTTTTGTTGTTGTTGTTGAGGTGTTGGAGTTTTCTATAAATTTTATAGATAAGTCCCTTTTCAGATATATTGTTGGCAATTTTTTTTTTTTCCCCAATTCGTAAGTTCTCTTTTGACTCTTTTGGAAAAGTCTTAGGAAGCATAAAAATTTAGTTTTTTAAAGGTCCCATTAATCTAGTTTGTCTTCTGCTGTTTGTGCATTTTGAGTTACACTTAATGATCTATTTATGATCTATTTATGCCATATATTAAAGGCCTTAAATTTGTCCCTATTTTTTTCTTGAGGAACTTTGTAGATTTAGGTTTCCTATTTAAGCCTTTGTGCAAGGTGTAAGGGTACAGATCTTGTTTCATTTTTTGCAAATGGATATCCAGTTTTGCCAGTACCATTTATTAAATAGATATTCTCTTCCCCATTGAATGGATTTCATCCTTTTGTAAAATATAAGCTGATCATAGGTTGATGAATCTATTTCTGGGTTCTCAATTCTATTCCAATGGTCTATGTATCTGTCAGCAACCTCTGGTGGCATAATGCCTAAGGCATTTGGCTGCTAACCAGAAGGCTGGCAGTTCAAACCCACCAGCCACTCCTCAGAAAGAAGATCGGGCAATCTACTTCCATGGAGATATCATGTTGGAAACCCAAAGAGTAGTCACTATGAGTCGAAAAGACTTGATGACAGTGAGTTTGGTTTGTTTTTTTATGTGTCTGTTGTTGTACCAATACCAGGCCATTTTAACTACTGTGGCTGTATAGTAGGTTTTGAGATCTGGGAGTGTGAGACCTCCTACATTGTTCTTCTCCTTCAATAGTGTTTTGCTTATCTGAGATCTCTTTCCTCTCCATATAAAATTAGTGATTGGATTGTCCATGTCTTTAAAGAAGGTTGATGGAATATAGGTTGAAATTGCATTGAATGTATAGATTGCTTTGAGTAGTACTGACATTTTCACAATGTTCAATCTTCTTATATAGGAGCATGGTATGTTTCTTCATTTATGTGGACTTCTTATAATTTCTTGAGGTAGTGTTTTGTAGTTTTCTTTGTATAGGTCTTTTGCATTCCTGGTAAGATTTATTTCCAAATATCTTATCTTTTTGATAGCTATTGTAAATGGTATTGGTTGTCTTATTTCCTTTACAGAGACTTCTTGGCTGGTGTAGAGGAACCCAACTGGATTTTTTAGGTGGATCTTATATTTTGTCACTGTGTTAAATCTCTAAATTAGTGCCAGTAGTTTTTTGATTGAATCTCTCAGGTTTTCCATATATAGGATAATATCCTCAGCATATAGGGATAGTTTGACTTCTTCCTTACTGTGTTAGACTGGGTTTTCCAGAGAAACAAGAGACCATTCTTGTCTGGTTCCTGTTTGCAAGGGGAATGATTTCAGTCTCTCTCTATTAAGAATAATGTTGGCTATTGGTTTTCATATATGCCCTTGATTATGTTGAGGAATGTCTCTTCTATTCCCATTTTGCTAAGAGTTTTGATCAGGAGTGGGTGTTGGATTTTATCAAATGTTTTTTCTCCATCAATTGATATGATCATTTGGTTCTTTCCCTTTGTGTCATTTATGTGATGGATGACCTTGATAGTTTTTCTAATGTTGAGCCATCCTTGTATACCTGATATAAACCCCACTTGCTCATAATGAGTTATATTTTTGATAGGTTGTTGGAGCCTATTGGCTAGGAATTTGTTGAAGATTTTTGCATCTGTATTCATGAAGGATGTTGGTCTGTAGTGTTCCTTTTAAGTCATGTCTTTGCCTGGTTTTAGTATCAATAGATAGTCTCTTTAATAAATAGTGCAGGATGAACTATAACCATTTGCATAAAAATTAACAAGATATATACCTCATAACATACACAAAAATGCACTCAGGGTGGATCAAAAACCTAAATGTAAAACTTAAAATTATAAAATTCATCAAAGATAAAATAAGGGTACACTTACCCACTACTGTCAAATCAAGCCCAACTCATAGTGACTCCTTCTTGGGTTTCTGAGGCAATATCACTACAGAAGTAGATTGTCCAACCTTCCTTCCGAGGAGTGGCTGGAGGGTTTGAAGCACCGACCTTCTGTTTAGGAGTTAAATGCCTTAGGTACTATGCTACCACAACTCCTATGGGTAAACTTAGGGGCTCTAATTTATGGCATGAATAGACTATCAAGATAACTGAAAATGCATAAAAAGCAGAATAGAAACTAGATGACTGGGATCTTCTAAAAATACTTATGTGCATCAAAAGACTTATCCAAAAGAATACAAAGAAAACCTACAGATTAGGAAAAAATATTTTTCAATGACATACCTGACAAGGAACTTAACTCTAAAATGTTAAAACTTCAACACTTCAACATCAAAAGAAAAACCAATTCAAAAATTGGGCAAATTCATTTTTTTTTTAATTCTCTATATCATATGAGTCTGCTGATGGCCTTAAAAAATATAATGGCTTCAAATAGAAGAAAATTCTGTTTGTTAGCAAAACACGTACATAAACTATTAAATTACTGTAAGAAATGGAAGATTAAATTATTCATATGTTAATTATTAGTCCCTGGGTGGTACAAATGGTTAAAACCCTTGATAGTTAACCCAAAGGTTGGAAATTTGAATCAACCCAGAATCTCCTCAGGGAAAAAAAAGGGCGGGGGGAGGGTGAGCAAAGAACATGAACAGATACTTCACCAAAAATGTAACCAGGCAACCAACAAATACATAGGGAAATACTGGCAATCATTAGCCATTAGAGACATGCAAATCAAAACAACAGTGGCATATCATCTTATACTAGCAATACTAGCAAAGTTCAACAACACAGAAAACAAATGTTGTCAAGGGTGTGGAGAGATTGGAATGCTCATACACTGTTGTTGAGAGTGTAAAATATTACAAACACTGTGTAAAATGGTATTGCACATCCTTAAAAAGTTGGAAATATTAATACTATTTGATCTAGCAATCTCACTACTAGGAATATATCCTAAAGAGGTGAGATCCAAGACATGAATTGATATATTCACACCCATGTTCATTGCAGCACCATTTACAATAGCAAAGAGATGGAAATAACCTAAGATGGATGGATAACCAAAGTATGGTACATACACACAATGGAGTATTATTCAAAATTAAAGAATAGTGAAAAATGTAAAAATCACTTCATAACTTGAATGAACTTGGAAGACAGTATGGTGATTGAAATCAACAACTCAACAACAGAAGGACAAATATTACATAAGATCATTATTACAAAAAGTCAAGAAAAGGTTTAAACAGGGAAGGAAATTTACATTGTAGGTTACCAGGGGTGGAAGAAGAGGAGAAGGGAGGTAAAATAAAAGAATAATTAGGTGAGTTTTGATATAGGTGAAGGGAAAAGTAATATAAAAAAACATGTGACTAGAACAATATCACTAAGGAAAAGGAAGATATGGATATGTGCACAAGAGCTACAGAAAAATAAAGGTTAATACTATTGCATACACAATACTGAATTATCAGTGACAGCAAACACTAATCTTTGGGTGAGCCATATATAGACAGGTATGTATAGGCAAATGGGAATATAACCACAACCATACCAATGGCACTTGACTGCTAAACAGAAGGCTGGTTGTTCAAACCCACCAGCCACTCCTCGGAAGGAAGGTTGGGCAATCCTACTTCTGTAGTGATACTGCCTCAGAAACCCAAGGAGGGGTCGCTATGAGTCAGGGACAACTCAACGGCACATAACAACAACAACAATACATTTACCAGATGATATACTTACATATGTATTTGTATGTGCTATATAAACATGTACATATGCTGTTAAAACATAACAGGAGGACAAATTTTGATACCTTTTTGCCAAGAATAGGCACCTTGAGAGAGTGGGTCACTGGGCCTGTGGCTGGAGACCATGGTCATGGGGGACATCAAGCTTTAATGACATAACATTGTATACAAGAATATTGCTGTATATCTTAGTGAGTTGTGACTGGGGTCTTAAAAGCTTGTGAGTGGGCATCAAGGGGCAACTAGTGGTCTCTCTTCAAGCAAAGCAGAGTGAAGAAAATCAAAGATGCATGGAAATGATTAGTCCAAAGAACTAATGACCATGACAACTTTAACATATATGACACTGAGACCAGAAGAACTAGATGATGCCCACCTACCAATGTCATTCACTTGGAATGGGTTCAAAATTAGAGATCCTGTAGAAAATGGGAGAAATATGTGGAAAAAAAACTCAAAATAATAATAAAAAAAAGACCAAGATTACTGATCTGATGGAAACTGGTGAGAACCCCTAGACTATGGGCTCGAGTCACCTTTTGGCCCCGGAACTGAACTCACTCCCGTGGCTTAATTTTCAGCCTAACAATAGACAGGGCTATGAGCTGAACACCTACACCAAGGAGACGCACTCTTTAGAGAAACCAACCATGGTAGACAAGAAGAGCAGGATTTGCACCAGGATAAATGTAAGGAAACAGGAATACATAGGCAAGAAGGACACAGGGAAAGGGTAGCCTCAGGGAGAAAGTGGGAGGTGAGATGTTACACTCGAGAATGTAGTCAATGTCACAAAACAAAATATATAAACACATATAAAATTAATCTGTTTTGTTCAATTTCACTCAAATCACAATAAAAAGTTGAAAAAAGAGAAACACAAGTATTATAAAAATGTTTGTCCAATTTTAGATGTTGTTGTTTTTGTTAGGTTCCATAGAGTCAGACCTGGCTCATAACGACCCCTTCTTCGGTTGCCGAGGCAGTACCACTACGGAAGTAGAGTGCCCCATCTTTCTTCCGAGGAGTAGCTGGTGAGTTTGAACCACCAGACTTCTGATTAGCAGTCAAGTGACTTAAGCACTATTTCAAGCTAAAAAAGAAAAGAAAAGAAATTGGTACTTGAATGAGTTTAGCATGGCCCAGGTTTGACCTTCAGCTATGTACAATGAGAGCATGATTTTGTCAGTGTCCTAGAGTTGACTCTCAAGGATGCTCAGTCATGCTACCAAAACTCACAAGAACCTTAAATATAAAATTGTGAATTTTTACTTCATCTTAAGAATGTAATACGTATAGTATGTTTTCCTACTAAGTCCTGTCACACATTCACTTCCTATATGCAGAATCTTGGGAAGAGTGAATAAAAAACAAAATGAAGAAAAAAGAAATCAGTTATTTCACTGTTTAATATGTGGATATCAACTGACTTATTCTCAATAAAACCTATTCAAGAGGACCATGCTTAGGTGAACATAGCCATTATTTGCCAGACTAGCACTCTGGGGTAGTGGGGAGAACATTATTTATATCAAATTAGTTCTGAAGTTAGACATAATCCACCACACATTTTCTCTTCCTCCTTTCTTTTTAAGTTCCCTTTCCCTTCTTTTCTTTCTTTTTTAATTTTCTTTTTTTTTTCTCTCCCTTATCTTCTTCTTTCCTTGATTGCTTCCTTCCAGCCTTTCTTTCTATCTAATCACCATCTCCCTTTGTTCTGAAAATTCTATAGCTTCTTTTCTTTCCTTACATACATTCATTTTCTGCTTGAATACGATCTCTATATAGTGTCGAAAAATAATTTGGATTTTGTTTTCTGTAGGTCGTTTGCAAAAAGGAGAAACTAAGGATGAGTTTTATATTTTTGGCCTAATAAAGCGGTGAAATAATAGCATCATTTACTGATATGAAAAAGACAAGGAGGAATATTGTTCTAGGATTTAACATCAATAATGTTTCTACAAATATATTAAGTTTAAAAACATCCAAGAGGAAATTTTAAGGAGGCAGTTATTATTCATATATGAAGCTCAGACATGCAAATTTAGATTACAAAAGTATAAATGGCATTCAAATGAAAAAAAAATTAATAAAATTTTATTTTTGTTTAGTGAAGATAGAGAAGAGAATTTATAGATACCTACCATGAGGTTTTCAATAATAAAACAGTAAGAAAACATGAGTAAATGCTGACACTCATTAGCCATCAGAAAGATGCAAATCAAAACAACAAGGAGACATCATCTCACTCCAGCAATAATAGCAAAAGTTCAGCAAGGCAGAAAATAAGAAGTGCTGAGGAGCATGTGGAGAAATCAGATTTCTCATACATCACTGGTGGGACTGTAAAATGGTACAGCCACTCAGGAAAACAGTATGATATTTCCTTAAAAATTGAAAATAGAAATACCATTTGAGCTAGCAATTCCATTACTAGTGATATATCCTAAAGAAGTGAGATCCAGGAGACAAATAGACATATGCCAACCATGTTAACAACACAATTCACTATAGTAAAGAGATGGAAGCAACCTAAATGTCCATCAATAGATGAATGGATAACCAAACTATGGTACATTCACACAGTGAAATACTTTGCAACTTTAAAGAATAATGAACAATCCATGGATCACCTCATAATGTGGATGAATTTAGAGGACTTTATGCTGAATGAAATAAGTAAGTCACAGAAGGACAAATATCGTATGAGTTCATTATTATAAAAAGTCAAGGAAGGGTTTATGCAAGGAAAGAAATTAACATTATTTGTTACCAGAGATGGGAGGGAAGGGAAGGAAAATCTCTGACTAGTTAAGAGTCAAGTATTGATTTGGGTGAAGGGAAAGAGAATATAACAAAAGTGTGTGAATAGCACAATGATGATAGGGAAAAGGTGGACACAGAATCATGCACAAAAGATATAGACAACAGAGGCAAATATTAATACATGCACAATACTGCATTACCAGTGGCAGCAAACACAAGTCTATGGGTAAATGAATAGACAAGTGAGAAGATCAGGGTGGATAGGAGAACAGGAATTCACCCATGACCAAGGATAGCTTTGGCTGAAGATATTCATACCTATGTATATGTGTTACAAAAATATCCATATACATTACTTAATTAACAGGGGTCAAGCTTGGAGTAGCTTTGCACTGACAATCAAACACTTAGAGAGAGAGAATCATCAGGACCGCATGCTCAGGACCATGGTCTTAGGGGACATCAAATTCAATTGGCACAACCTAATACATAAACATCTTGTTCTACACCCTAAGTTGATGATTAGCAACTGGGGTCTTCAAAGATTTTTAGCAGTCATCTCAGATGCAAATATGGAGGAGCAAAGAAGAGTGAAGAAAATCAAAGTCATATGGAAACAATTAGTCTAAGGATACAATGGACCACAAACAAGGACCTCAGCCTTCATGACCCTAAGAACAGAGGAACTAGAAGGTGCCATGTTACCAAAGCCAATCATTCAGAAAAGGATCAAAATTGATGATCCTACATAGAGTGGGAGACAAAAATGACCAGAACTACTGGTCAGACAGAGGTTGGTGAAACCCCCAAGACTATGGCCCAAGGATATCCTTCAGGCCTGGAACTAGACTCACTTCCATGGATTAGCTCTAGGCAAAACAGTAGAAAGGCCTACAGAGGGATGCACCCACCTAACCTAAGAAGATACACCCTTTAGAGCAATCCACCATGAGATGTCAGAAAGGCAGCATTTGCATAAAGGGAAAGCTAGACAGACAGGAATGCATAGATAAGAAAGGCAGATAAGAAGAGAAGGGGTAGTCATAGGGAGGAGATGGGAAGAGAGGTTTTTATTTTTGGGATTGTAATTGGGGCCATGAAATCAAATGTCCATGAACTATTGTGAGTAAAATGAATCTGCTTAGTAATTTGCACCCAAAGCACAATGGAAAAATTAAAAAAAAAAAAAAAAATCAGTGAGAGGACAAGCCGGTAAAGGGAATTGCAGGAAGGTGCCAATTACATAGGAAAATATGGAATCCTAAAGGAACAGTTATGAAGATGAATTAGATATAGCCACATCATCAAATGTATCAACTGTTGATCGATCAAGTAAGATGAGAGCTAGAAATACATCATTTGATTTGGCAAAAGGAGAGCTTGCTGTGTAGTGTCACTAGAGTAATAGACTTGAAAATATGCCTGCAGTGTGTTAAATAAAATATTTGGAAATGAGGAAGTGGAGAAAGTTAATTTAGACTACTCTTTCTAGACATGTTCTGAAAAGAGCAAGAGAAATATAAGGATAATGTTGTAATCTGCATGCTTGACACAGATTCACATTGTTTAGACCTAAGGAAAAAAGGTAAGGACGTCTGTGATGTGTATTTACAAGAGTTGACAAAATTTAAAAAATAGTAAATTACAGATTCTAAAAATCTGCTTCATTCAGCTGATAGTCTGTGATGGTTTCTTCACAGCTCTTAATGTACTATTATGTAAATATCTAATCACTGACATGCTATGCATTACTTAGTCTATGCTAGGAAAAGACTCCATTGGAGTCATTATAGATTATTGTGTAAGTGTCTAATTAAAGGCAATCTAAGATGGTTATTATTTACTTGATAGTTTGTCAGGATTTCTCAAAATAGGTATATAGCAGAGCTTATACTCATGTGTCTACCTGAGTTGATATGAAGAGCTTTCTGGTTTGGATCCACCCACTTTACTCCATCTTTATCATCCTTGGTACATGTTTCAATCAATAAAATTGAACTTCTTTGGAGTTGTTCTGGTTACCTAGTGCCACTCTGACAAGAATATACCACAAATGGGATGCTTGAACAAACAAGATTATTCTCTTACAGTTTTGGAGGCTTTAAGTCTGAGTTCAAAGTGTCATGTTCTAGGGGCTGGGTGAAAGCTTCTCATCCTTGAGCTTCAGCTCTGCCTCTTGCTCCTGGCCCACTGAATCTAGAAGCATCTCTTCACTCAGACAGCTACTGGCTGCTGAGGCTAACAAGCAAGGTCAACAAATAAAATGGCACAGTCTCAATGTTACCAAACACAGCAGGTCATTGATTCAAGTCCATTGAAAGTCTCAAGGTCGGCAGAGCAAGGCAGGTTGCTGAACACAACTCGGCTACATGCACGATTAAAACATGTTGTTGTTGTTATGTGCCATCGAGTCAGCTCCGACTCATAGCGATTCCTCCTTGGGTTTCCGAGGCAGTATCACTACAGAAGTAGATTGCCCAACTTTCCTTCTGAGGAGTGGCTGGTGGGTTTGAACTGCCAGCCTTCTGGTTAGCAGTCAAGTGCCTTAGGCACTGTGCTACCAGAGCTCCCAAAGAGATGTCCACGCTACCTGTTGGGGAGCAGCTGATAGGTTTGAACCGCCAGCCTTGGTTGTGGCAGCTGACTGCACAAGGCCCTGACATGCCATAAGCTAATGACCATTCCCAAAGCTGCTTCCTATATACAGGAAGCAGACCATATCCCTAAAGCAGCTACTCAGTTGCTTGTAATAGATCCCATCATGAAGTTGATTACCTGTCTCATTTTGGGAATAACTACCACCAGCTGCTCAGCGACTCAACAAGACCCAGGTAAGTTGACACACAACCTTAACTACCACAAAAGTAAAACTTTTACATGGCAAAAATTGTTTCTGGATTTTTTTTTTTTTCCAGTGTAACATGTATTTTAATGAGTATTGTCTGGATTGGAAGCTGAGAAGACAGAAATATAAAATGTCATGGCCAAGAAAATCTTACTGAGAATGTTATGGACTGAATTATGTCCCCACCAAATATGTGTTATAAATCCTAACCTCTACACTTGTAGTATTCTCATTTGAGAATAGATTGTCTTATTATTTTAATAAGGCAGGGTTAGTGTATGGTGTGTCTTGAGCCAATCTCTTCCAAAATATAGGAGGATCAGATTAAGCAATCTGAGAAAGGAAAGAGATGCCAAATCATGCAAAGATTGCCCAGAAGCCAAATATCAGAAGAGACAAGGAAAGAGGAAGAATGCCCCTAGAACTGGAACCCTGAGTTCAGACTTCTGGCTTCCTAAACTGTGAGAAAATAAATTGTGGGGTTTAAACAATTGTAAGGATGACAGAAGACTGAGCAGTGTTTCATTCTGTTGTACATATGGTCACTATGAACCAGAACTGACTCCACGGCAAATAAGGATAAGATAATGTATTCCATGTGTGGGAAGGACATGGATTTTGGGGGGGGGGACAAAGGTTTGGATGTTATATATTTAATATCACCCACCCCCTAAAAAAGAATTTATGTATTGTAAATTCTAACCTCGATATCTGCGGTTATAATCTCATTTGGGAATGGGTGGTCTTGTTTTGTTAAATGGGGCAGTATCAGTGTAGTAGTGTGTGTTTTGAGTCAAGCTCTTACAAGATATAGGACAAGCAGATTAAGCAAGTAGAGATGAGGGAAGAGACATGTCAAGGTACATAAAGACAGCCAAGAAGCAAAAGATAAAAAGGGGCAAGGATCTTACTCAGAGCCAATGGAAAGAGAAAGCCGTCCTCAAGATATAGCACTTTGAATTCAGACATCTAGTCTCCTAAACTGTGAGAAAAATTTTACTTGTTAATGGCATCTGCTTGTGGTATTTATATTATAGCAGCACTAAATAAGACAGTAAGTGTCAAGAAAACCCTTGAAAGAACTAAGTAATTTAGCAATGTACTATACATAAAAGCATAGGTACTGAAACAAGGCGGGCTTGTGCTTACTCACTGATCTGCACTGAACATGTTCCCTTGTTACCCTACCGAGAGGGACCAGGTCTTCGGGAGCAAGGTAAGCACGGGCGTAGCACAGAGTAGCAGGCCGGAAGAGCAGGAGGAAGGGGTGGAACCCAGGAAGCCAAAGAGAAGAGTG
>NW_006922453.1:46301-54686 GCF_000298275.1 Orycteropus afer afer
TCAACGAGATGGATTGATACAGTGGCTGCGATGATGGGCTCGAGTATAGCAGGGATTGTGGGGCTGGTGCGGGATCGGGCAGTGTTTCGTCCTGCTGTGCACGGGGTCGCTATGAGTCGGAAACGACTCGACGTCACTTAACAACAACAACAACATACATAAAAACTGAAAGCCAAACTCACTGCCTTCAAGTCTATTTGACTCATAGAGACCTCTCCTGGGGTTTCACAGGTGGCATCTCTGTGGAAGTATATTGTCCAATCTTCCTTCCAAGAAGTGGCTGGTGGGTTTGAACCTCAGTCAAATGTCTTAGACCCTATGCCACCAGAGTTCCCTTACTATATATAGGTGGAGTTTATATTCCAGGCAGAAGAACTAAGAAACAGTACAAATATCTAAAACAAAAGCATGTTATATGCTCAAAAGAGGATGAGGAGACATTGAAGCTGTATTAAAATAAGTAAGTGGAAGTGTATATGGAGATAGACTAAGTGACATAGGAGTGCAATGGTCAAAGGATATATCATTTGGCCTCTTTTTGGCCAGTCTTGCTTTACTCTGATGGAAAGGGAAGTGATTACTTCCCACAGTTACTCTGACTACTGAGAATAAGCTGTAGTGGTGAAGGAGGTGACGTAGGTAAGGGAGGATTTCAGAAGTGGTAGACTGTAAAATTGGTTGTGACAGGTGAATGAAAGAGAAGAGTTAAAAGCAAATTAGTATTGTTTATTCATTTATTTATTTTCTGCACAGGTGATTACATAGATCTGTTATCAACTAAGAACTAAAAAACACTACTAGAAGACTGGTTGATGCAGGGGAGAAAAGAGCAGGTGTCTTTTCTGTACATATTGAGTTATGATTTCAGTAGGGAATTGTATATATGAACTAGAACATAGAGGAGAGTTCTGAGGTAGAGGTATAAATTGTGAGTTAGGGGCATAAAAATGTTATTTGAAGGCAGTGACTATATGTGATCACCAAAAGAGGGCAATAAGGAAGAAAAACATGCCCAAGACAATGGTGTTTGTTGTTATTAGGTGTTGTCAAGTTGGTTGCAACTCATAGCAACCATAAGTACAACAGAATTACATCTTTCCCAGTCCTGGGTCATCCTCATAATCCTTGCTATGCCCAAGTCCATTGTTGTAGCCACTTGTTAATTCATCTAAAAGGTGGTTATCTTGTTTTCCACTGACCCTCTACTTTACCAAGCATGATAGAATGCTTTTCCCAGCAATACCAGTCCCTCCTGACAATATAGTCAAAGAATGAAAGACCAAGTCTTGCCATCCTCACTTCTAAGGCACAATATGACTGTACTCCATCCAAGACAGATTTATTTGCCCTCTCGTAAAATCCAACCAAACTCACTCCCATTGAGTTGATTCCAACTTATAGCGGCTCCCTTTTGGGTTTCTGAGGTGGTAAATCTTTACAGAAGTAGATTGCCCAGTCTTCCTTCCATGTTCTTCTGGTAGTCGTAGTACATTCAATATTCTTCTTCTTCAATTTTCTTTATTCATTATCCAGATTTTGTGTGCATACGTGTCAGTTTAAAACACCACAGCTTGGGTCAGGTGCACCTTATTCTTCAAAGTAATATCTTTGTTCTTCTGGTAAACAGTCAAATGTCTTAGGCACTGTGCTAGCAGAGCTCCTTTTAGAGAGATCTAGAAACAAACATAAAAAGAGAACCCCAAACTCACAGCCATTCAGTTGATTCTGACTCATAGCAACCCCAATCAGATTTCCAAGGTTATAATTCTTTATGGTAGGAGAATGCTTCATCATCCTCCCACAGAGCAGCTGGTGGTTTCAAACTGTGTACCATTTGGTTAGCAGTCCAACACCTTAACTATAGCATCTCCAGAGATCCTTTTAAAGAGGTCTAGAGTACTCCAATATTAAAATATGGGGAAGAGTAATTAAAAAAAAATACTAAAGGATGTCAAAGAGTAATTGACCAGTGATATAGTGAGATAATTGGGGAAAAAAAAAAAAAATATATATATATATATATATGTGTGTGTGTGTGTGTGTGTTCTTTAATTCAATAGAAGAAAATGTGTCGAACTACTGTCTAATTCTGCAGCTAGATATTATAAGAACTGAATTGTTTTCATTGGCTTTAGCAAGTTGTAAGGGCAGTCATGGTTCAGTGGTAGAATCCTTGCCTTCAATGTAGAGACCCAGGTTCAATTCCCAGACAAACACAGCAAGCACAGCCACCAACCATCAGTAAGGGCTTGCATGTTGCTATGATGTTGAAGAGATTAAAGGGGCTTCCAGATAAAGACAGTCTAGAAAGAAAATGTGCTGATCTATTTCCAGAAATCAGCCAAAACCTTACAGATGATACAAAAACTTTATGGATAATAATGACCTAATCCATGACCATTTGTGGAGATGGCCCAGCATTGGGTAGCATTTTGTTCTGATGAGTGGGACCACCATATGTCAGGCCAACTCAACAGCAGCTAACAACAAGCCGATGCTGATCTTAACAAAACCAGCTATCACCATAAATAATCACAGAGATTATTTATGGTGATATCTTTGAGACCAGCAGTATGAATTTGACCCCTGAAGGGGCTGGAGACTGAGGTCAGTTACATGCACAATCAACAATAGAGCCCAGTAAAGAGTCTGGATACTAAGACCTGATTAATGTTTACTGGTTGGCAATACCCTGTGCATATTGTCACACATTATTACCAGAAGGAAATGGATGCTTCCCATAACTTCACCCAAACAGACCAACTGGAAACTTCACATTTGGAATTCCCTTGGACACTGCTTCATGCAGCATTTCCTTTGGTTGAATTTAATCTGTATCCTTTCCAAGTGATAAAATGTAACCAACAGTGAATTCTGTGTGTGATTCTAGAAAATTATCAAACCCATTGGTGGTCTTGAAAACCCCCAAACTCTGTGCTTGGTGTCATAAGTGATGGCATTCCTGTGGACTGTACCTTCTAACTTCTTTAGTGATTCTCTTCTGGTTTTTCTTGCATACCATTCTATGTGCCTCAATATTAAATAAAAGATTTACGAATAGCAGTGCAGAGATGGCATCTCATTCAGATTACAGCAATAGTCAAATACTCAGTATATAGAACACGAATCATATGGATGCAACATTTAGTAGGGTTTTTGTTTGTTGTTGTTACTGTTTTCTTTAGTAGTCAGCATAGGTTTGTTTCCCTTAATAGCATCTGAATTTCCTTTTGGAGAATTTTATATTGTGTGCAATCTTTGTGGAACAATAAATGAAGTGAATCTATTCAGAACCTAAAATGTTCTGAAGCCTACTTTGGACAGCAAGGTCCTGTTATCGTCCTGGCACATCTTTTGAGAGAAAATGCAATTTAGGCTCAGCTAAATAGACTCTCTCTCTCTCCGCCCCCCCCCCCAGAACATACCTCCCATTACATTTCTACATTTCTAATAAACTCTCATTTCTTTTTTTCTAAATTTCAGGAAAAAAAAAAAAAAACTAATATCTTGTTATATAATACCTAGAGACTCTGCTTGACTAATTTAGAAGAATTTATACTTCACTCTTAGAGATAAAGGACATAAAATCAGAAAATGTCTAAATGAGCAGCTCTGTAAGTAGATGATAGCAGTCAGTCGAAATAAGTGTGAGTCCTGAACTTCCAGAAATGCAAACTAGATTCAGAAGAGACTGTGGAATGAGGGATATTATTTCTGATGTCAGATGGATCTTAGCTGAAAGCAAAGAATACCAGAAGTCTGTTTATTTGTGTTTTACTGACTATGCAAATACATTTGACTGTGTGGATCATAACAAATTATGGATAACGTTGTAAAGAATGGGAATTATGGAACACTTAATTGTGCTCAAGAGGAATCGTTACATAAACCAAAAGACTGTAATTAGAACAGAAAAAGGGAATATAGAATGGATTAAAATCAGGAAAGGTATGTGATAGGGTTGTATCATTTCACTGTACTTATTCAATTTGTATGCTGAGCAAATGATCAAAGAAGCTGGACTATATGAAAATGGACTATGAAAATGAATACAGCATCAGGATTGAAAGAAAACTCATCAACAACCTGTTAGATGACACAATTTTGCTTCCTGAAATTGAAGATGATTTGATGTACTTACTGATGAAGATCAAACATTACAATGTTCAGGAGTTCCGGTAAAATGGTGGAATAGGCAGACAAACTACACAGACCCTCTTCAAAAAAGGAAAGAGGAACCAATTAACACAAATACAGAAGATAATCCTGGAGCCCTGAGCTTTGAAAAAAAAAGGATTCAGAAGTGGACTAAACTGTAATTACTAAAATAACCTGCATGAAAACGGCAAAAAAGGAGACACACAGAACTGTGGACGGTCAGTGATCCTGATGGCATGAGCAGTTTGGATGTTTCCAAGTGATGTTAGGACTTAAGAATTAACCTAAAAGTCAACTCTGCTAGCCAGGGGCTGCATATGGGACTGCACTGGTGGCTGGTGAATAAAAGATGATGCAGTGAAGGGGAAAAATAAAATTAAAAAAAAAAAAAAAAAACTGGACTGAGGACTTTTGGCTGTCTAGAGGGCACAGCCATATGACTGTTTACAAGCTGTTAGACTATTCTGGATATTTAAAGTGACAACATTGTCTCAGATTCCAGAGACCTAAGAATAGGCTCCACTTGCCAGGGACAGCAAAGACACACCTGACAATGAGGTCTGGAAAGGCACAATATTCTCCTTGTTATTTTTATGCCCCATATCCTCTTGGTGAACAGAGGTATACCCATACCTCACCCCCACCCACATACTGGGCTAGCAGGAATTCTGTCCCTGTCTGTGTGCCCCAGCCCAATCAGATCTGTTTTTTTCTCCCCTGTTTGAAATCATTTTTTGTTTTTTCCCCCTTGTTTACTTCCTTTTTATTATTATTATTTCTTCTTCTCACCCTAGGTTCTAGTTTTTGGTTTTTTCTTTCTTCCTCTTCTTGGTTGCCATTTTTTTTTTTTTCCTTGTGGTTTGCATCATTCCTTGTTTACCTTTATGCATTTGTCCCATTTTTTTTCATTGTTCTCCTACTCTACATCTTTTTTTTTTACTATTCCCCAACAGTCAGATATTGTATTTTATTCTTCCTTTCCATATTCATATTCCTTTTGTCTTGTTAAAGTATGTCTTTAAATATATCTCCCATTTATTGCCGTTCTTTCTTTCTTTTAGTTATATTTAGGTACCTTCAGTGGATTTAGAGACAGACAAAAGAAAATCCTGGAAATGAAGTGAAACACAGACAAACCCTACAACAATTTTAGAAGAAAATACAAGAACAAAATGACAAAATAAATGAAAAATTAGAAATGATACAAAATCTACAAATAAAAATCCCACATATTTTTGGGATTTTTACTAAATTTTCACTAAATTTTAAAATTTTTACTAAATTTTTATAAATAGATAAAACATTGAAAGGGAAAAGGAGTAGAATTAAATCAATGGAAGACTGAATTAATGAGATTGAAAACAAATGCCTGAATACTTCTTTGAAAAGGGATCAATCAGAAAAAAAGATCAAGAATCTCTTTGCATTCCAGTTGCCAGTGATAATTAACACATCCTGATTGCATGTTTGGTCAATTTCATACTGCAGAAGCTGATAAAATCTTCAATATAAAGAAAATAAAAATTCTCACAACTGGACCAATAAGCAGTATCACGATAAATGGAGAAAAGATTGAGGTTGTCAAAGAATCCACGTTGCTTGGTTCTACAACCAATGCCAATGGAAGCAGCAGTCAGGACATGAGATGATGTGTAGCACTGGGCAGGTCAGCTGTGAAGGAACTCTTTCAACTGCTGAGGAGTGAGGGTGTCTCCTTGAGGACTAAGGTGAGCCTGACACAAGCCATAATATTTCCAATCATCACATATGCATGTGAGAGCCGGACAACGAATAAGAAAGATCGAAGAAGAGTTGATGCTTTTGAGTGGTGATGCTGATGCAAATGCTGAAAGTACCATGGATTGCTAAAAGAACTAACAGATCTGTCCTGGAGGAAGTGCAGCCAAAATGCTACTTGGAAGTGAGAATTTCCAGACTTCATCTCACCTATTTTGGTCATCTTGTCAGAAGGGACCATTCACTGGAGAAGGATGACATGCTTGGTAAGATGGAGGGTCGACAAAAGAGGGGAAGGCCTTCAACGAGATGGAATGACATGGTGGCTGTGATGATGGACAAGTATAGCAGGGATCATGGAGCTGGTGTGGGATCAGGCGGTGTTTCGTTCTGCTGTGCATGGGGTCACCATAAGTCAAAAACGACTCGACAGCACCTAATAATAACAACATGGAAGATGAATTTGCTCTGTAAATTTTCACCCAAATCACAATAAAAATTAGGAAAAAAAAAAAGATTAGAGTCTTCAATATGGATTATACCTCATCATAAAAAAAACAAAAATTCTCACAACTGGATCATCAACCATGATAAAGGGAGAAAAGATTGAAGCTGCCAAAGATTTCATTTTACTTGAAACCACAATCAACACTCATGGAACCAGAAGTCAAGAATTCAGATGTCATATTCCACTAGGCAAATCTGCTGCAAAAGATCTCTTTAAAGTGTTGAAAGATGTTACTTTGAAAACTTAAGATGCACCTAAACCAAGCAATGGTATTTTCAATTGCCTAATAAGCATAAAAAAGCTGGACAATGAATAAGGAATATCAAAGAAGGATTGATGACTTTGAATTGTGATCTTGGCAAAGGATATAAAAAATATCATGGAGTTCCCAAAAAAGGAATAAATCTGTCCTGGAAGAAGTGCAGCTGAAATGTTCCTTAGAGCTGACAACAGCCAGACTTTGTCTCACCTACTTTGGTTATGTGGTCAGAAGTGACCAGTCACTGGAGGAGGATATCATGCTTGGTAAAGTGGAGGGTCAGAGAAAAAGTGGGAGATCCTCAGTGAGATGGATTGACACAGTGACTGCAAGGATGGGGTCAAGCATAGCAGGGATAGTGAGGATAGCACAGGAAAGGACAGTATGTCATTCCATTGTACATAGGTCTCTATAAGAATCGACTCCACGGCCCCTAAAAACAACAATAACATGAGACAGACAGACAGTGAGAAATTGACTCAAGTCCAAGTTTCTAGCTTTTCCCAAAAGCAAAATGTCCTCAAAGAGAAGGATAAATAGTTAAGAGGACGTTTATCAACTAGAGAAACAATCAGATGTTTTTATTATCTCTTTTATTTAACTCTGGTGGCATAGTGCCTAAGGCACTTGACTGCTAACAGAAGGCTGGTGGTTCAAACCCATCAGCCACTCCTCAGAAGGAAGGTTGGGCAATCTACTTCCATGGTGATAGCGCCTCACCCAAGCGGGAGCTGCTAGGAGTCAGGTCTGACTCAACAGCACATAACAACAACATTTTTATTAATCTTGTGACAAAAATAACATTATTCATTTTGTATTAAAGAGCAAAACAAAACACAGAAAGTTTACCTAACTTGTTAAATTCATGTGTCTAGTAAGTGGCATAGCTGATATTTCCAAGATTGGACATTGATTAAGATGGCTAAATACAGTCTATTTTTTGAAAATTTGAAGGGCTTCCACATTCAGGTATATAACCTTGTGTTAGATGAAAGACTCAGGAATAAAAGTGTATTAGGATTTTGTGTGTTTTCTAATCCCTTCGTCTCCAGTATTCTTCAGTAAAGAATATGAAGATAATACTGTAGTATAACATTTATAGATTTATTGGTAAAATAATTAGGAAAGAACTGAAAATTAACAACTATAAATGGTTTAATAAATATATCCCTGTTATACTCACCAAATATCAATTGTATGTTTTATCCAAAAGTAAGCAATATCACTGATTTCTTCTTGTTTAACTTAACCTGAAGCTTATTTTCCTAAAGGCAAATGTGTATTATTCCCTGTGATGTTTAATTAATTTAAAACTCTTCTCTTCTGATGTTTCTTTAAGATGTCTCTTGAAGGAAACCATGAGATTTTGATTTAATTAAGTCTTGATACCATTGCATCCCTTAACTTGGATATTCCCATGGAATTAATCTAGATTTTGTTCCCTAGATGAAATATGTTCATTATTTAAGAAAAAAAAAAACAAACAACAAAAAAAAAAACCTAAGTTGTAAGTCTTACAGAGTCACAGAGTCTCTTCTGACATTCATTTTGGTCTTTTCTTCTTTTCTCATCTTTTTAGTGACCTCTTGCTTTCTTCATGGATGATGTTCTTGATGTCATCCCACAATTCCTCTGTTTTTTGGTCATTGGTGTTCAATGCATCAAATCTATTCTTTAGATGGTCTCTAAATTCAGGAGAGATATATTCAAGATCATATTTTGA